>NC_031799.1:634485-682433 GCF_001522545.3 Parus major | reverse complement strand
GGCTGTCCAGCCCTGGCACAGCTGCTCAGAGTGGAGTCCTCACCCCTGGAAGGATTTAAAAGCTGTGTGGATGTGGCACTTGGGGACATGGGTTAGTGGTATCCTGGGCAGTGCTGAGGAAATGGTTGGACTCAATGACTCTTCCAATCCAAACTCCACAGGGATTTTCCAAAGCAAATAATCCAACAATTCTATGATTCTGCAGACCCACCTTCAGTGTCTAAGCATCAAGTGTATAATTTTAACTGAAATGGTATCAAAACAAATGGAATATATACTGATCACTGACTAAAGCTGTCAACTTCACAGAAGCTGAATTCGTAAGTTCTCATCTATTTCCTCACTGATCAGATCCTGTGGTTCAGCATCTGCGACGACACAGCAAAACCATCAATACTTTGGAACTGTTCTTTCCCACTGAAAGTACCAATCTGAATGTACCAACCTGAATAATTTTGACCCTATCTAAGAAAAAAAAGTTCACACACAAGACTGTGTAATCTGAGTCCTCAATACAAAGACAGACTGGAGTTTCCAAAATTTCCATACTATCTAATCAGAAGATTTTCCAGTCCTGATGAGGCACAGGATGTCAGTGGGAAAAGTCAGGGCTTCTTTCTACCCAGCAGCCAAAAGATTCTGTATTCCTGCCCTCGGGGTGAACATTGCTATTGAAATTTCTGTGGGAGGCATAAGAAAGTCAGAAGGGGTTCACAGAGCAGACATATCCACCTTTACAATTCAGGGAATGCCAAGGAGGCAAGGGAATGGTGTTGCTGTTAAGGCCACACCCTGCCCCTGCTTCCACAGAGCAAGACTCCTGCTCTGCTCAAATACCAAAAATCACTGCAGAGGGAAACTGAGATGAGTAACACAACAGTAGAAAATCAAGACAAAACAGAAAAAAACTCATCTTGACTGCTTCATGACAATATTAGGCATGTTTAAAAACAGTAATTACAAAAAAGGTTGATTTAACCTGTTGCTGTTCATATAGAAAATTACAGTGTGCACATAGGAAAGTTTTTTATGATGGTTCAATATCAAACAGCAGCAGTGTATGACAAAAAATGTGAGGTCCCAGACAGCAGACAGCAAACAAGGAGTTAAGGCATGAGATCCCCAAACTGCTGTGAGGAGGAGTACACTGCTTTACAGCCATCATCTTACACCAGAACTGAAGATAAATCATGGAAAATGCTTTTATTTCTTATGATACATTAAAAAATAGCAGCATCATTAAAGAAGTAATTCTTTATGACACCACTCAGCACACATACTATATTCACTCTTTCAGTAGTGTTAAAGATGTGTGAAGTCTATCAGAAAAATCACATTATTGAGCTCTGAAGTGATTTTCAGTATAAAGGAGATAAGTTCTTCTAGAAGATTAGAAAATATAAGAAAGTGGTTTTGTTTTCCTCTTACCTTACCAATTCTTCCAAACTAGTCACTGCCAGTAAAAGTATCATTTATCCTATCAACCTGGGCCCCAAAAAACCTCCATGAACAAATTTCAAGAATTGCACTCTCTAGCAGAATAAAATGGAAATTGTAAGGAGATGAGAAACAGCCTTCTGAGAGCTGACAGCAAACAAACCAAATAAATGGGGTAACTTTTAGATTAAATATCTTTTCACTACATTCCATCTTATTTTTGAAAGACATTTGGACACAAAGACACTGCATCAGTTCTGATAAACACAGAAGTTGCTGACCACTGCTCTGCTGAATGTTCTGGAAGCACAGAGCAACTGCAGCCTGAATGCCAAAAAACGAACCTTTAACTGAGATGTAGAAAACCCAAAACTCACAGAAAATAATTGTGGAAGTCTGTGTACACAGGCACTTGTTCCAAAATGAACTATGAGCAACAGATGGTATTTTCTCAAATTCTGTGGCAAAGTGCTCTTGATAGAAATATGTAAAAACTGCATTATCCAACTAAATAAAATTTCCTGAAGTATTTATGAAGTATTGTCTATCTTGGGACCAAAGTTAATTTTGTGTAGCCTGGTTCATAAGGCACAACAGTGACAGACTGGGACAAGATGAGAGATTACTGCTGAAAGACAGTGAAGTACCTGGGTATGTTGTACATCAATCCCAGAGTCCCTCAACTTTTCCTCACCAAAATCCTGTTTGTGATTACAACTGGTTACCTACAATTCACACTAAGTTTTCTAACAAATTTTAATTAACCTACCACATGTGAAGATGACTAATTTATTGCAGAAAAATAATTTTATGTATCAGAAAAATTCCATCAAGCTTTTTCCCATGGGAATGTAACATGACTCTTCCTATTGACTCAATTTATCAAAATCTAGAAGATTAGTGCTGGAATGGGAAAACTTGTTGTTATTTGTTCAGATAACTTTTTTTGGCTGCATTGAGTAAGCATCTGATTTCTCTCCGAGTGCTACAAATTATCTGCTGGTGAGTAGATAAAAGACCTGCCTTTGGGAACTGCTACATCCATTTTCTCCTCAGTTTATCTGGGGAGAACAGATATACTTCAGATAATGAGTCCTATTGCAGTGAATAAAGCAAATTGAACCTGCAATGTTACAATACATCTTATTTTCTCTAGAACAGGATGGCTGTTTTTTGTTATTAGCCAACATTATCTTTGAGGTCAAGGGTTTGGGTTAGCACACACACAAATGCTGGAGTGGAATAGGCTCTGTACACACCGTACCAGTTTGATAGCAACAAAAAAATGCATTGGAACACAGTGTCTTTAGAGAATATGTAATTCAGTAGTGGACCACAGCTCACACAGCTTGGGCTCTAGACTGAATATGAACAAGAGCAGCTCTGGAAGAGCTCCACCACATTCCAGTAACATATCTGAAGGGCAATTGGAAAAAAAAAAAAAAAAAAAGGTATCTTACGTGTCTCAACTTTGTTTCAGAGAAGTGAAGGCAATCAGACATCTCCCAAAAGTGCTGGGGATAACAAATACAGGAGGATTAAACAATGGCAATGTATTAAAGGCTTGTCTCCCCAGAGTCTTCTCTTCCCCAGGCTGAACACCCCTATTTCCCTGCCTCCAACTCAGAGATTGTTAAGAATTGCTGCTTTTTGTCCAAACTCTGGGTTATTGTTTCTATAATTAACCAATTCTGTGGAATAATTCCTATTAATAAAAGCTGATTTAGCATATGAAATATGCAATGTATTCCACTAATTCACTTAGCTTCTAATAAACAAAGAAATGAGAAAATTAGGAGAAATAGCTGGTTACATGAAAGGGAATTTAAAGTTTTATCTTTTCAATTACACCTGTGAAAAACATTAAGGTTTATACAATTCAACAAAAATGAGTAACAGACTCTTATAAATTTGTATTTCTTCTAAATACATTCTCTGTATTTTCTGAGAGCTGTTCCAGAAAGATATCTCATAGAGAACAAGAATCCACTCCTGTCAATGGGGATAAATAAAATGTAAATGCTTCCTTCCACATTTCTTTAATGCTGTTTTCAGGCCTAGTGATGAGGAAATCAGTTTTCAATAAGTAGCTTATTTTGCTCCATGTCATACTTCATATGAAGAAGAGAGGAGCCACCCCTTCTTCAAAACCCACTTTTGGTTTTGAATTTCTGTCAATATTAACAATTTTTCTTCTCCAAACCTTTTTCATATTCACTTCATACCAAGACTGTCTTTTAATATGGTTGACTCATTCCCTTTAAAATACTCTCCTTTCCTTCATCCCATCATTCAGTCTCCTGGCCACCCACACTGCCAATCAGCAGCAGTTGCGTAACATTTTAAGTAATATTAACAACAGCCACCAGTGGGAGAATTGCCCTCATCACGACACTGTGAAACGCTGCTCAGAGGGACAAGACCTCTCCAAGAAGATAAATTGTAAACTGATGAGATTAACTTGCTTCAGAAACATGGACACAACTTGGAATAAATGTGGCTCTGTAGAGGCAGAAAAAGGGTCCCGTTTCAACGTTTTATAGAATTACAGAATTGTTTGGGTTGGAAAAGCCCTCCAAAATCAAGTCCAGCCATTCCCCAGCACTGCCCAGGATACCACTGGCCCCATGTCCCCAGGTGACACATCCACATGGCTTTTAAACCCTTCCACGAATTGGGGACTCACCACAAGCTGTGCCAGAGCTGGACAGCCCTTTCCATGGAGAAATTTTCTCCAATTCCCACCCTGTCCCTGTCCTGGCCCAGCCTGAGGCCGTTCCCTCTCCTCCTGTCCCTGTTCCCTGGCAGCACAGCCCGACCCCCCCGGCTGTCCCCTCCTGGCAGGGAGTTGTGCAGAGCCACAAGGGCCCCCTGAGCCTCCTTTTCTCCAGGCTGAGCCCCTTTCCCAGCTCCCTCAGCCGCTCCTGGGGCTCCAGCCCCTTCCCCAGCTCCGTTCCCTGCCCTGGACACGCTCCAGCCCCTCGGTGTCTCTCCTGTGCTGAGGGGCCCAGAGCTGGACACAGCATTTGAGGTGTGGATGTTTCAGTTCAGACAGATTTAAGCAGCATCTCCACAGGTGAATAACTTCCTCCAGTGTTCTATCCAATGTGAAGCTCACCATCTTCCTCTATATGGCATGGTTTTCAAGATAACTGGGTTTTGGTTTACTCTATTATTTTCTTTGTCTTTCCAGTGCCAAATCACAGATATTTGCAATGAAGGAATCTAAAGATCTTTGTTTACTTTTTAAATAACTTCTTAGTACCCTTTGATAGAAATGGATGGCTTTTTTTAAACAATAACTGAAAATGTACAAAAACCTCACTTGTTAGTCTGTAAATGTCCCTGTAAAATATGAAGAGGAGAAATTGGAAATGGAAGGTACAACATGTTCCGCCAATATCTCATAGAGAAAAAGCAGCACATAGAAATTCCAATTCCAATTAGATATTTAGTACCAAACAGCCTAAAAGGTTTGGTACATACTTTCTTTCATCCATTTCCTCTACTTTATACGGCTGCATGTTTAAAAAAACAATTACTGGGATGTTTATAACATATGGTCACATACTTATGGTTTTTAAGCACTACATTTTTCAATCAAAACCTTGCGTTAGGAACACCAGAAAATTGTTTTAATGCATTGTTGAAATAGATTGTTGTTATAAAAATAAATCCTACTCTTTGGAGAGCTACTGCATTAGGTTGTTCTGTTTGTCTGTGGATGTCTGATCAAGATGAACCATCCAGGTGAATAATTGGTTTCTGAGAAACCCTGAACAACCCACTCATGTGAAAGTGGCAGCAGGAAAAGCATCTAATGACCAAATCAGCAAAGAAGGGTTCTTTGGGGATCAGTACTGTTCCTTTTTTCCATCCAAACACTTCAATACTTACCATTAGTCTGAATAAAACAAATGTTGGTTTACATGGCAGTAATAAACAGTTTTATAGAGAGGCTTGTGAGGGCTTTATCTTAATAATGTATCACATTTTCTGGCTACAGCTACACCTAAGACCCTTCTAAAATCCCAGCATTCCCAGGCTTCCAGTTCTTTCAAATGCAACCTAATTAGTTGTGCAGCAGAAAAATTAGCATACAAAATTCTCCTGTTTAACTTACGGAGGTGCAAAGAAACCCCAAGATCTCATCCATTTACAAGGCAAGCTCTTACAACTTCTTCAATTGAATCATCTTCTCTGAGCAGTCTTCTCAAAAAACATAGGTTTTGAGTACAGAATTTAAACAAATGCCATCATTTATACCCTTTACTGCAAAATGATGACAATGTTCTAAAGCCCTAGAAACTATTAAAGAAGAATAAGTAAAGAATTACTATGTTCATGTTTGGTTTACTTCAAATGTTCCTAACAACCAAAACAAGGGGTTTTGAAATTACTTTAGCAGGTGCTTGCACTACTAATGTTAGAAGTTTTACTTATTTGTTCTCTTGCCTCATAAACCTGAAGAATGAAAGATTTTCAATCAGATGACCGTAAGATGCTTCTGCCACAGTAGATGTTCTTCTAAAACAAATGAATTTTCATCCTTGCTTTACAAAATGATGAGAATTTCTAAGTGAAATAAAACTTACCACCATCTATGTAACATTAAGAGCAGACACCAGTGACACTTTTGTTGAAGTCCTGGGTGATAAAAGACCATCACCTTTTTGAAAAGCATCATCTTGATGTTCTTCAATGTATTTGTCTAAAAATCTTTCAACCACAAGCAATGTATTTGTAAAGACACAATAATGCAAAAACCAGCTGCAAACAGTGATTAGTACTTCATAGTAATACACGGAAGTTTAAACAGACTGAACTTCACCAACATCTTTTTCACAAGATTTTAGGATAGTTCTTCTGTTTAGGGATAATTTATGCAGCATTTTCTCATGAAAGTTTCAATTCATTTAAAGGAAAGAACTGATTAAGAATTCAGACAGAACTGCAGAATTCAGCTAATGCTCAATAGAAAAGCTTGCTTTAGATTTGGGTTAGGTTGGTTATTTCAGTCTATTCTGAAATAGCTATTTTTTGGTGATATAAAAATAGGGGGATTAGGTAGGAGTAATATTCTATAAAATATAATTTATCTGGAGGAGGGTATGACTAATATTTAGAAAAAGTATTTATAGGCCCTCTGCTCAATACTGGAGACAGGCAAACCCTAGAATAACCTGATATTGAAAACGTTACTTCATCAGCCATCAAGTCAGAGTAATCAAAAAGAAGGTATTATAGGGCAAAACAAGGTGACTTTCCCATTAAGTGCAACTTAAACAGCTAGAATCCACATACCATACAAAACCCACCCAGTACTACATTGCTTTACCATATGCTTTCAGTAAATAACACCCTAATAAAGTTTTTCTTGTATAATCACATTTTAAGTTTATTCTTCCAGACAACATGAGAAACTAAAAATTCACACACAAAAAAAGGAAGCTTTTTAGACCATTACTGATGCGTGGCTAAGGCATTAAAAAAAAATCTTACTGGGTTTCTTGATGACATTTTGGGATGGAAGAAAATAGAGACAAAAAAAACCACTGAAGAGACCTAGACACTGCTTTGAGAGGTAAGTAGGTGGTTTCTGAATTTTAAAAAAAGATTTTGACAGAAAAAAAAAAACCCAACAAAACAAAACTACCTTAGCTTTTTTCCTCACCCAAGTATTTGACAAATATGGACATATCTCAGAAGTCTTGATTTAATTTGGCAAAATTTTCCCATTCTGCCAACAGTGTATCCAGTTCTACATATTTTGTGTGTTCTTAGCAGTTACCACTGACTACCAGCTGAACAACATTAATTGCATCACACTAACTCTATTATGGGTGACCAGTTTATTTGGAAGCAGGTTTAATTTCATTTCTGCATCATTACTGGAGTCATCAGATGATTGTGGGGAAGACTTCCCATTTCTTTGTGATAACACACGTTTATAGAAGAACACTTCTATGTGATGGCTGAGCTTTGCATTAAACTGTTCTTTAGATAATTAAAAAAATCAGATAGAGCTGCAGGATACCTAATGTAATATTAGATATGCAAGCACAGAACAAATGATTCACAGAATCATATAATCCTAGAATGATTTGGGCTGGAAAAGCATACAGATCATCTCGTTCTAACCCCCAAAACATCACAACATTCATTTATGGTTCAAAATGAAGGAAATATTTGTTTTCTACATACTGGATTAGAAATTCTCTGCACGTAACTGAATCTAGAACATTGATATATTTTAGATCTGTTCCATTATGTTTAAAAGACAGCAAATACTGCAGTTCATGGGCCTGATTTTACTACTCTTTAGCAATTTCAACTTTCTAGGATAAATACACAGCTCTTAATTATAACAGACAATTTCTTCTTAGGAAGTAAATGACACAAGAACTTTTTAACATCTATTGATGTGTGGGGGAGACTGGGCTGGTTCTCTCTTGAGGAAACTCAAACGAAGGACTATTTATGAAGTACTTGGAGTTTTGAATATAATCAAATGTAATAACAAGGTATAAGCTCCCACCCCCCCAAATTTCTTTTTTGTTGAAACCACTTTTGTAATACTGCTTTTTAATAACCCCCATAATGGCCGAATTAGAGGGACCCCAACTGAAGTCATTCATCCCACATAAAACAAACATTGCTTTTTCTTCTTAGCTTTGTTTTACAGGCTACATTACTTCCAGATGACGCTTGAGGGGCCTAGGAGTTTCAAGAGTTAGATGGTTAAACAGACAGCTGCTTTCTATTTACCATATAAATCAGGGAAAAATCAAAGAAGAATCTAAATATTGGAATTCATTTAGCTCATTATGGAGCACAAACTGAGGGGGAAAAGAAAATAATACAGAAATCTTGCCATCCAGATGCAAAGTTTAATTTTGGTTATCAAGATGAGAGAAAAACTCATCAACATTTGCAGAATTCCAGCCCTCCAAGAAAGCCAGCTTTGAACAGTGGATAGATTTATTGGATTGGGAAGGAGTCAGGAGAAGTCAGCTCTGGTTGGGAACTCTCCCAGTACCACCAGGCTTTGCTACTGCAGACTTTACATATCTAACTGTATATTAAAACATGTATTTTTATACATATACATGCACACACAGAGCTCACTGCATTTGTATTTTTGACAGTTTTCCCTTTGAATTGACAACATGCTTTCATTCCTGTACTAAATATCCCAAAAACCCAACAGATTTTGGACAGAGAATTAAAGGACAGTTCTCCATATATTGATTAATGTATATATTAAGATGAAAAGCTCGATATTACACTACAAGGTTTCTATCCCAAATTTCATCCACCACTTAAGTGCTGTTTAAATGACAGTACTGTGTATTAAATAACTGAATATACTGTCACTAAGTGGGATTATTTTTAGGATTTTCCCTAACACATTTAAGCTTCATCTGGCTGGAATTTAAAACCCAAAATTTAGCAGGTGAGTGATGATGTCTGCCAAACTACGTGAATCTAATACTCTACCTATATTTGATTTTTAATTTCCTCAATTTTTGCATAAAGGAAACTTTTTTTTCTTACATCAGCAAGAAAATGACATAAACTTGCCAAAAATCAAAATTTACTCTCCTTTTCTCTATCCACTCTTTCCCTAGAAAGACTGAAGGATAATCTCTTGTTACCAGCTGTAGTTTAACAAGCAGGGGAAGTGCTCAAAAATCATAAGGAATACTATGAAATCCTTAAAAATATATTTTTGGAGTAGATGACAGCTCGAACAACACATCTGACGTGCTACTTCACAAGAGAAGTTAGCATGTCTCTAGTTATGCTGTTAAGTATTTCTGATTTGATAAATTACATTCAGCTGTAATCAAATTACCAAGAAAATAATTGATATGTTTACTTAAGTAATATGTCTTGATTTGAACTGAAAGAAGCAAAATTCTCTATTATTTTATTACCAGTTTTCTTGTTTGCTAACTACATTGAAAAATATGCTTTTATTGAATGCAAGAAAGCAAGAAAGATAAACCTAAGTGGACTCTTCCCATTTCCAACTGGATCGAAGTGTAGTATTTCAAAACAGGTCAATGCTGCTACGAAAATGATGAATACTATTATGGCTTCTGAAATTACAACTACACAGCATGAGAATTAGTCTAACAAAGGATAGTGTCTTTGAGGCAATACTGACAGGGGGTGGTTGTCTCTGTCCTGCTGCCTTCTCCATCCTGCTCCTGAATCCCACCGCAATGACAAGAGTTCACCAGAAATGGACCTGGACACCGGTCCAGCCTCAATAAATGAAACAACTTGCTCTTTTCTTTTTTAAAAACCAGAAAAACCCCAACAAAATAATATCAAGGCAAACAGGGTCAATTCCTTACTCCAGATTCCAGCTCTGCTGGTACACCACAGACCTGATGGCAGCAGATACTTACAGAAAGAACATCATGAAATGTGGTAGAGCTCAATATATTCTTACCACAATCAGTGAGTATAAGCTTAGGGACTGTGTACTGGGTCAAAAAGTTAACTAGATCTAAAGAGTACTACTGTTCAAACACCCAAAATTTAAGGCAATATCTTAAGCAGCACCTAGAATACTTTTATGTATTATTTAAACCTTGTATTTGGCTTCCATGCAAATTCAACTCTGGATTACAGAGCGCAGTAAGAAAATGAGTAATTTCTAAATTAAAGTGAATGAAAAAATGGTGCGAAATGCATTTTTAAAACACATTTTCGGTCTGAACAGAGTAAGAGAGCTGCTTATTAGGCAAATCTCTACCTCTCAATGAACAAACCTGCACAGAGCAGGCAATATTCAAACCCTTTCCTTAGCTCCACCTTGGGGGATAGATGTGCTACAGGACTTCAGACATTTCAGTCCCCTCAGCTCCTACACTCCTCCTTGTTCTTACACACAACATAAACACAGGCTTTCCAGAAGCAGAATATGCTGAAGTGATGAAATCTGGCCACAACTTTTTTTAGCCAATGGCCTATGTTTCAGACTGAACTGTAACATGAGCAATTTGGAGTGAAAAAAGAAAGGACCAGAAAGCTGTGCTTAATAGTTTACCTTACCGTTTCAAGTATAAGCGTGCCTTCTACATGGCAGTAGAAGGACATGAACTTATTTTACTCTCCCCTACACCAATGTTTCCAAGTGCTGTCTTTCCCTCTTCCATCCCTGTATCATACCAACAGTAAAAAGAGAAAAAATGCAGTGGAGTATCTAAGTCTCTTGGATGTACTCCAGGGAGCTTTCCCAGCTCTGTCAGCTGCATTGTTCAGCTGTCTCTCTATGTAAGAGGACAGCTTTGTACAGAAAGCCTTTCCCTGGGCATTTCCTTAACTGCAATACTGTATACATCCAGCAAGTTAAAAAGAAGTCCAAGACCTATAAAGTATTTTTCAAGCATTGTATTCTTACACACCCTAAAATAGATATCTTCATATGTAGGTTATCACATGCCTAGATATGCCTATGTATTTTACAGACATGTATCATGTTGCTTCCTTATTTAAGTCATTAAGCTATTATGTCAAATTATTTTTTTTAGGTATTTTTATATTTAATGCTAGATTAATAGGATATGTAAAGTCTCAGGCAGGCATATTCTGGATCATCTATTAGTCCTGAAAATAGAGCAGTTGATACATTTTCATCCTCAAAAATCCCGGGCAACTAATAAATCAACTTTTCTCTCCTTCACACAGTACAGCAGTGAGGGTTCAGATGAGTACAGATCAAAGATACTTCAGCAGTTCAAAGATATTTCAGCAGTTCAAAGATATTTATTCATGTCCTCTCAAGACATCTCCCTCATCCACCCAAAGCAGAGATTTCCCAACAAGCCATGCAATTAAGTACAAAATTGTTGCCTACTTTCGGGCACTGGCTAAGCAAACTGAAGGGAACTGTAAGTATCCATGTATTCAGAACATACTAATTTGCCCCATGACTCCAGTACTCCCCCAGAGGCTCACTTGTTTTCAATCATTTTTAGGCATTTTAAGATTCCGTGGATGCTAAAGCCCAGTTCTTAAAAATGCTGTTTTCAACTCTGTGATTTAAATATCCTGAATTACAAATGGCTTGAAACGCACAAGCTGACAGTAAGTCTCTTGCCTCTGCATAGCTGTGGTTTTGTTCTGCCATTTCTAAGTGTAATTCTTGTTTTTTAGAGACATTTCAGACATGACATCATTCATACAGGTTCCTGTATTTTGATGTTGGTGGTTGCTCAGCTGCCACACTCTGAGAATTCTTTGCAGATTTAGGGCTGTATGACTTGAATTTCGAAGCACCCACTACAACATTCATTTTGATACTCACATAATCAGGAAGTGGAGAGTCGTTTGAACCCAGGGAACCTCTCAAGGACTGCGTGGCTTGCTCCAGCACTTTGTTGTGTTTTTTAGATAACAGAGAAAATAGACTGGGGGGAAAAAAATTAAAATAACTTCATGATAATGTCCTGAAACAGTTAGGAAAGAAGTCTTATTATATACACAAAACTTTTAGAATGCAATGCACCAAAGTTTTATTATTTATTTATTTAACAGCTAGGTAAGTAACAACAGAGTTTGAACCAGAAATATTCTACACAATATTGATCTGAAGAACATTTTATGTTCATGATTAAATTCTTAAAAGTCAAACTGTCACAGAAGGAATGGCATACATGCAATTTTAGTTCATAAAAAGTTTGTGTTCACTAGAATGAAATTTTTAAGTACAGCACTTCAAGCAATACGCTGTAATATACACTTAAGTATCTCATATATTATCTGTTCTAATAACCTATTACTTAGACAGGAGAAATCTGAGTATATGACAAAAGCTTTGGGTATTTCAAGGCCAAGTTACTGCATTTTACTAGTATATATTATTTTCAAATTTATTTTAGCCTAAGTCAGTGAAAAAAGGATTACCTTAGCTTTATAAATACTCTGTTAAATCAGAGGTCCATACACATACAGAGAAATAAACACATTTTTCTTGCATTCTGTAAAAATGCAGGACAATGACACTCACAGAGGGTATTATAACCTGATCTACAAGGAGAATGGTGGAAGTAGCAACAGTGGACAAAGGCCATCAGCTACTGCTCAGCAGCAGCAAGGAGTCAGATACTTCTCTAAAGCCCTGGATAGCTAAAACATGGTTGTCAATTCACAGATAAACCCATCCCCATTTTTGGAAGAGTTTCTAACATCATCAAGTCCAACCATTCTCCCAGCTCTGCCCAGGCCACCACTGACCCACGTCCTCAGGTGCCACATCCAGATGCTCTCCTCCAGGGATAGGGATTCCACCACTGCCCTGGGCAGCTGTGAAAGAACAACCATTTCCATGGAGAATTGTTCCCTAATATCCATTCTAAACCTACTCTGATGCAACAAGGCCATTTGCTCTTGTTAGGTGTCAGATGTTTTCAGGCTTTCTGCGTTTAAAAACATCATTTGAACTGCTTTACCTCTTTTTGGAGCATTACAGGACTCCTATCAGGTTCTCCTAGGAAGACTATGTGTGTTTTAAAGGGTGGAAAGGCTAGTTTGACCAACAGACACCAGGAGGGTTACAGGGGAGGCCCTGGTACGGGTTGTTCAGAGAAGATGTGGCTGCTCCTGGATCCCTGGAAGTGTCTGCTCAACCTGGGATAGTGAAAGGTGTTCCTGCCCACGGCAGGGAGTGGAACAGGATGAGCTTTAAGGTCCTTTCCAACCTAAAACATTCTGTCATGATGTGAACACGATTCACTTACAAGTGGCAAAATCCACCTCAGTATTATATTCTGGACATCCTCCATTTCTTGGAACTGGATCAGTGTTTGAAGGCATGTACTGGCAAAGGCTCTTCTGCCTCGTGAAATGATGATCAGCACTGGGAAAAGTCCCCTGAATTTTTTAAACTTGCAATGATCATTCATATTATCTTTCACAGAAAGTAGGTGTGGATTCTTTGGAGGACAAGTGCTTGTCACCCCATTGCTAGTCAAGAGCCTTGGGAAAAGGCCTTTCCAACACTCCTCACAGCCAAGAGGAACTAGTTACACTAACTCATAGCTATTAGTCAATACCACTAGAACATTCCATGTTAAAAGGGGAAGAAGCAACACAGAAATAAAGATATACTGGTAGCTTTCCGCCTCTTTTCCCCCTCCCATATTCTGTTACTGCATTCACAGACTGAAATTTTTGTTCAGAGCAATAACTGGATCTGCCAAGTGGTACATGGTAGGACACAGCAGCACTACTTCTGCAACCATGGTTATCTTTGAAGACTCAGATTTCAGAGATACTGTCATCAGCACCATCTAGTGCTCTGGAGACAAAATAATCAGTTAAAATCAAGCTGGAGATGCTTATGGTGGGGTGCAGCAAAACCTGGTTAAATCTGGTATCTGCTCCAGAAAAGACAGGTAATTTCACAAAAAGGAAGAATTTGAAATAAAGAAAATTTCCAACTAGTAGATTCCTCTCCAAAATCCATAAAGCATTTTGGCTTTAAAGGAAATTTAAATATAAACAAAGAAGTGGGATCAAGATTTTGGAAACTGCATGTGTTCAATGCATGTGAAGAGGAAAATGAATATATAGTGGTACACTGCATGGAACCAGAAGAGCAAAAAGTAAATTTATTTATTCCAGTAGAAATGTGGAGAACTGGGGAAAAGTATAAAGGAAAATAATGGATAAATTATTTCTTTATCTTTCATTATTTTAAAAAATAATGAAATGTACTATAAGTATAGTTTATGGCATAAGCAAGATATTGGTGGCTGATTTCTAGCTCCAAAGGAGCAGTGCAGAGGCTTTTGTTGTCTTTCCAATTGCAAAATTCTGCTTTCTAGCCACAAACTCATGTCCTTCACACCATGCTGGGACAATTCTTTGTGGGACCACTGCCCCTAACACAGACACCCAAGTAAAAAAAACTCAATACAATTCTCTCCTCCATTCATCTCCTACAAGGACCATCCCTTAGATAAGCACAAGGGCAGGGATATACAGCAGGATTTTTCATACTAAATTTTTCATAATAAAAATGCATAGAACTGCAAATTCAAAAAGCTCCACAAAAGCACTACAGCTAAACACAGAAGAAAAAAAAAATCAGACATTGTGATTAATGAATTGATTTGGAGCTTCCTAGGAAGTACTGCTGCCTCCTGAATTGGTGCAAAACTTCAATTCCAAGTCATTCACTTATTATTATGCCTTGGTCTCTATCTCTGAAAACCACCTTGATAAATATCAGACTAATTTTTAAAGCCTCAGCACAGAGTTAGTTGCAACCCTCAAAAGGCATTTGTATGAAATTTAGCTCATAAATACCTTTCATCACCACTAAATGCAGCGTTCTAAAGGAGTTGCTTGATTTTGCAGCAGTCATGTCTCCAGTGTCTGTAAGGTTTTAGGCTTGATTTTGATTTTCAGGGCATGAATAATACAATTTTAAAAAGCAAAAATGCAAAAGGTTGTTCCCCTCTTCACAACATGGTAAAAGGTTCAGAAGTGGAAGTGAGACTGTCTCCCAAATTTCCCTCATGTGTCTTCATCACACATCTATTTCTGCCCAATTAAAAGTCGAGTTGGGATCAAACAGAAAAATGTACTATGTGGTCACTGAGGACAGCATGCATGGGCTGACAAGAATATGGATTTTTCTATTGGACTATTTGTCCTCTTTCATCCACTTTTCTCCATCAACTGTCAGGCAGGCTATGGAGCTCGACAGCCCTTCAAATCTCACCCATTATGGACTTTTCATAACAATAAAAAGCTATGTTCAGAACAATGAAAACATCTTGCTGCCCCAACCCATCTCTCCCTCACAGAAGTACATCCAGGCCAATGCTGAGCAAGCAAAACATTAAGTTGGAATAAGAGCAAGACAAGATAACAGCTGGCATGTGTTAGGAAGATTAGGAATCATCAGCTGGCATTATCAGGAGAAATTCCTGCTGTGAGGGTGGTGAGTCCCTGACATGGGGTGCCCAAAGAAGCTGTGTGCAGCTGGACTTCTCCAGGGCCCTGGCAGTGTCCAAGGACTGGCTCAATGGAGCTTGGGGCAACCTGGTCTAGTGGAAGGTGTCCCTGACCACCAACAGGGTGATTTTTAAGGTCTTTGCAACCCACACCATTCGAAGATAATGTGATCTATTACAGATCATCAGATCTCACCAGGGATGAGCTCAGCCAAAGAAGACTCAAGGCTGAACAACAATTTCAAGGTCCTGTGGTTGTTTGTGTTTAAGGAATTAAAAACAACATTGATTTCTTACCTCTCTGTACACAGCAGTTTTTAATTTAAATCAGGGCTGAACTTAAATAAATAAAAAAATTAATACAGACTAAATAATAATGGTTGCTAATACCAGTGAATTGATTAAGTGCTATTTGCACACACAATAAAATACAAAGCAGTAATATATGAACTTAACACTTTCAAAAAGTCAATTCCACAATGCCTAGAAAGTGGAATTCCACAAATTAGATCCCAAAAGAAAAGCCAAGAAGGAGACTCATTTAACAGTGCTTCAAAAAGTCTAATTTACATCAGTTTGAAACAGCTCATAAAGTACACTTTCCACATTAAAAAAAAAAAAAAAGTATAAAAACCAGCTTTTATAACTAAAAAATTGGGAAAAAAAAGTGGGAATTAAAATTAGAAGTTGAAATGAAAGCCAAAGTTAGAATTTGCAAAACCTTTTCTACAAGCTCTGGACAATGCCAAGGAGAGTGAACTTGATTTTAACGAAGTAAATAGGACGCTCCAAAATAATTACATGCCTGTTTGTCCTGAGCATAATACTGGAACAGTGATTGTGAAATTCATTCCAAGGAGGATATCACCAGCACTTGTTGATGGTCTTCCAATGAGACAGGAAGTAAAATAAAGCACAACAGAACCCCTGTTGTAACGGCTTCTACACATCATTTATATGACTGTTTCACGTGAGATTTTTTTTTTTTTAAATTAAGACAGTTGAATAATAAAAAGTAACATGGGATGCCTTATATGAACTGAAGGTGAAACATCCCAACAGTCTGAAAAATATTCTTAATAAGGCCAAAAAGGAACAAATCCTTGGCCCACATAAATACCAAAAGCTATTAAATACTTGACCAAGCTACCAAAATACTTTAAATATACAAAAATAATATATTAAGTGACATATATTGATATGCATCAACAGTAGAGAAATGCCAATGGCCTGAAGTTGTGCCAGGGAGGTTCAGGTGGGATATCAGGGCAAGGTTCTTCCCCCAGAGGGTGCTGGCACTGCCCAGGCTCCCCAGGGAATGGGGACATTCCCAAGGCTGCCAGAGCTCCAGGAGCCTTTGGACAGCGCTGCCAGGGGTGCCCAGGCTGGGATTGTTGGGGTGTCTGTGCAGGGCCAGGAGCTGGACTGGAGGATCCTGGTGGGTCCCTCCAGCTCGGGATATTCTGTGATTCTATGTAATACTACAGTTAAACTTTGCAAATGGCACAGTCATTACAGAAGCAAAAAATAAAGAGAAAAGGCATTTTAATTAATTTTTTCTTTACCTTTCAAGAAGATGGACACCATATAAACTTGCTGAGATTTAATGCAGGAACAAACAATCCAAGCTGCTCCCTAAATACGAAGGATTTCACCCTGGGAGCAGCAACTAAGTACAACCAGACAGCAAACAGCTGCCTATAATGCAAAAAAGCTGCTGAAAGAGTACCTGCCTTTGGTTTTAACAAAAATACGGCCCTTCATGACAGGAAAGACATTGAGGGACTGGAGCATGTCCAGAGAAGGGAACAGAGCTGGGGAAGCGGCTGGAGCCAGGTGGGTGTTGGTCTCTAATTTCAGATAACAAGTGATAGGACAGGCAGAAATGGCTCAGGTTTTGCCAGGAGGTTTAGTCTGGATATTAAAAAAGTTTCTCCATGGAAAGGGTTGTCCAACCCTGGCAGAGCTGCCCAGAGCAGTGGCAGAGTCCCCATCCCTGGAGGTGTTTGAAAGCCATGTGGATGTGACACTTGGGGACATGGATCAGTGGTGTTCCGGGCAGTGCTGGGGCAGGGTTGGACTCAAACTTAGATGTCCTTTCCAACCAAAACAATTCTATGATTTTATATCCAGTAAAGTTGTGCTGTGCAGCAACTGCCCCTGGCATCCTGTGTGGAAGATTTTGAAACAATTGTATGAAAATGCAAAGGCTCTAAACCAAAAAATGTACTTCTCCATGAATTGCTTTAAAAATAATTTATTCAATGTATTTGAGAAAAGATGAAAGAGTGATTTGACCAAAACCCCAAATATGCAAATGGAGAAAGGAAGCTTGCTTACAGAGGATTCTACAAGATACCAGTATAAAAAAAAAAGAGTTACTGAAACAGAAACTGAACTATAATTACATGGGCACAGACCTCTCTAACAAAGGAGACTGAAGCCAGGCTAGAGGTGAAATATATTCCTACTGGTACTGTCAAAGCAATGGCAGAGAGGGAAGAAAAACCTGGAAGAAAAGAAGACAATCTCAATACCTAGGGTATGAGATGAGCTTAGATGGATGGTGTGATACAAAGAAAGAGATGGAAGCCTGAAGAAGGGGGGCACAAATAGAAACAAAATTATGACATTAGCAGAGGAAAGTCAGATTGAGTTATATGACATCAAGAACAGGTAAGGATTGGATTTCTCACAATTCAAGTAACTTCTGAGCTTCTAAAGGTAAATTTTAATTTATCTGAATATCTAGAAGTTTTCTATGTGTGCTGAGTAAAGAACTACTTGAGAACTAAAGAATCTCTCCACAGAATTTATTTGAAGTTTGGAAATTCAGATGTTCTGATTTTTTTCTGCTTGCTCTCCTAGTTCAGAAGTGCTGCAAACAAACTGAACAGCACCCAAACACAAACCACTATCTGGTGATGGAACAAAACACTTGATCAAAAAGATTGAGGATGAATGCTCTCAAACAATTCAGTTTCTCAAATACTCATGCTGCTTTTTCTCTCTCCTCCAAATGTATTATTGTTCTCTATTTTAAAGACTAAAATATAAAGTCCTAAACACCAAAACCTCACTACACAAAAAAATGCTCCTTTTAAACAAAAGGATTTTACAATGCCACAATCATATTAGAAAAAAAAAAAAAGCTCTAAAAATATTTTATTTTTGAAACCTGACATCTAAAAGTTAAAACCATACCTTGATTCCTGTATATGTAAGGAACACTTCTTGGATTTGGCTTATTTTTTAAAAGGATTACAACAAAAAAGTGTGTCCTGTGGCACAAGAACTCTAGACATGGATATGTGCCTGCACAGACGTCTCCAAGCAGACCACCTGAAATGCCCATCTGGTTGAATAAAGGTCTGTGAAGAGTAATACCAGACATCAGAACAAAACAAATGCACTGTGCTGCTCCACTTGAAATACAATAAATGCATTGTCCCATAGACCCGTATGGGGGACAGGTTGTAAGCATATGCCTGTCTGTGGGCGATGGAGAAGAGCTCGGTGAGCACTTAAGGAACCTAGCACTGGGAGAAATCCATTTAGTACAAATAAATGCAGAGAAAAATCTCTAAGTCCCTTGTGCTCATGTCTACTAAAGAGCCCTTGAGGCATTCTGCATTCGAATTATCCAAGTTACAATGGCACATAAATAGAAATAAAGAGACACAATAGCCACGGAGAACTCCAAGGCCTTTGCAGGGCAATTTACTCCATAGAGGGGCACTGCTCTTATTTATTTGAGCCAACTCTAAAGCCTGGGAGACATTTAGGATCCCAGGAAACAGAACCTAACCAATTAAAATATTAAATAACAGAATAAACAGACAGTAAGAACACACTTTATATATTTCTTTCTAATCTTGTAAAGTGAAACATGACTAAATTCTGCTGAATAAAGATTTGCTATATTTACTGTTAGGTCCATGTAGTCTTGTGGAGATGATGTGAAATCAAGAGACTCACAGTGTGCAGACACCACAAACATCATGGATTTAGAGAACGTGGTTTGCATGGGCCACACTGATGGACAAAGAGTGTTCAAGGGATCAGGGAATGAAAAGAACAGTACAATATTCACGTGTCCGATTTTGCTGGACAGTGATCAGATATTTTTCTCCTTTTCTTGTCCTGTTCCTTAAAAATACAAGTTTGTGTCCCCTTGGAAACAGCTGTGTGCCACAGCTGGCAGCTATTTCAAAGCAAATCCCAAACTGTAGAACCACCGAGTGATTTGGGTTGAAACAGATCTTAAAGCTCATCCAGTGACACCCCTGCCATGAGCAGGGACAGCTTCCAGTGTCCCAGGCTGCTCCAAGCCCTGTCCAGCCTGGCCTTGGACACTGCAGGGATCCAGGAGCAGCCACAGCTGCTCTGGGCATCCTGTGCCAGGGCCTGCCCACCCTTCTAATTAAAGATTTTCTTCCTAATATCTAATCTGAACCTGCCCTCTGTCTGTTTAAAGCTGTCTTGGCAGTATCTGCCCATGTAAAAAGTCATTCTCCTGAGCTGATGACTGGCATCACAAATGGTTTTAATGCAGCCTGGGTAAGAAAACTATTTCTATCCCATCTCCCTGTTAAACAGCAAAGATAAAAGGCCACTCTTCTAATTCTAAAATCCTAAACTTGATCCTAATAAATTATATACTTTGAGATATCTTCATGACAAAACGTCATTAATTTTAAAGAGTAACCTTTTATCTGCACTGCTTACATATGAGCAGAGATCTGTAAGTCATGTGCTATAAAGCCATATCAAATTCTGCCTTACAGAGGATAACATTATTATTTAGGATATTGTTATATTAAGTAGAAAAACAAGAAGTCACCATACCCTTGTAGGTATATAAGCAAAATCAGAAACAGCTTAGAACAATTAAGGGAGGCTTTGCATTAACGAACAGGATTTCCTGCTAAAATGGAGTTAGAAAGACAATGACACTAGAAACAACATGGAAGAAAGGAATTTGATGTGGCAAGACAAAAGTAAATATTTACAAAATAAGCCAAGAGTTTAATTTCCAGAGACCAGGAAATGTATTTTTTAACTGAAGGCATAAATTGTTCAGCATCTCATGGCCACCTTCCAGCCAATGTTGGGAAATGGATGCTCCTATCGCTAGAGAAGTAAAAGGAACAGAAAGCAGTAAATTCCTTCCCCTGTATCTTGGTACAGATCGTTTTATTCTCCTTTTGTCCGGCATGCCAAATAACATCCTTGTAATTCCACTTACAGGGCAGAGCCGGGCTAGGACCTAACTCTAGGTTGTATTGAAGTAGAAACTCAATAAGCAGACTGTGATGATTGACTGAGTTCCTGCATGCAAATCCAGTAGAACATGATGATTTTGACTTGACAGGGCAGTGCTTTGCTGAGCACCATCTCTCTCCTGTACTTTTTAATAGAGTGGCAAGTGAGAAACTAAATCCTGGAAGGCCAAAAGCTAAAGGAGGAAAATAAGTGCAGTCCAGTATAAATGGAATATATGTTTGCAACGCTCAGATTAAATATAGTGTTTCTTCTGATCTTAAAATCCTCAAACCTGTTTTAGGTGTCTCATGGTATGCATGTAATTTCTCTCAATGATCCCTGTGTGTGTCTTGCTACTATTTTAAAAGAAAATCAAATGGGCATAGTCCACAATAATTACATTTCATCTACTTGCTCTTAATTAAGTAGGGTGTCTCATAGCTGCTGAGAGATGATATTTGCCTTGAATGAGGAAAAACTCTGTGGGATGAGAATCAGAGGAAATTGCTGGAGAAAGCATCCTGAGCAAAACTGTCATGCAAAACCCCAATAACAGACTCCTAACAAAGAAATAACAACATTAGAAATAAAGAAATAACAACATTAGAAAGACACTAGGTGTCATGCAAGCTAAGGTCCAAATCCCTCTCCTTTCAACACCTTGGATTTGGCACATCTTTGCTCAAACACATTGGCTGTGCAAGCACATTTGTATTTGTATGTATTGGGGTGCCTGCTACACTTGTAAAGAGAATTGCAATGCCCTCTGAACACACTTTGACAGGAGAGAATCTGGGAATTTAGGAGGTAACAGACTCATTCTGCAGGCAAAAGGTCACAGGGTATGTGTATTGCTAACAGCCCTCTTTCTTCTAAGTTTTAAGCAAAATATGAGCCTGGAACCCTGGAGCCCTCACCTCTGGCACTATCCTGTCATGCAGCCCAGTGGTCTAAGTGAGAGTTTGGCTTTTCAGTGCCCTGCCATGGTTACAATGAATTAATTGCTCATTTCCTCTGAAACTTGGAAATAAATACCACAGAGTGAAAGTATGTTTGCATTTGAAGGCACCTTAAAGTCCATCCCATCCCCACACCCTGCCATGGCAGGGACAGCTTCCAGTGTCCCAGGCTGCTGCAAGCCCTGTCCAGCCTGGCCTTGGACACTGCAGGGATCCAGGGGCAGCCCCAGCTGCTCTGGGCACCCTGTGCCAGGGCCTGCCCACCCTCCCAGCCAGCAATTCCTTCCCAATATCCCAGCTGGGCCTGCCCTCTGGCACTGGGAAGCCATTGCCTGGGTGCTGTCCCTGCAGGCCTTGTCCCCAGTCCCTGGGCAGCTCTCCTGGAGCCCCTTTAGGCCCTGCCAGGGGCTCTCAGCTCTCCCTGGAGCCTTCTCTTCTCCAGGCGTTGACCTAACTTCATAAAACTTGCGTTTCAGTGTCGAAGCAGAACAAGAAACAAACCCCTAGGAGGACCCATCATATGCTGCAGACAGAGAATGCTATTTTCATCTCATGCCTTTGTCTCCTTTCCCCCTCCTTTCTTTCAGTCCCTGTCCGTTCTTGCTCCACAGGAAGAAGTTTACTGCTTTCCTCATGGACTGACCTTCTCTTTGGCCAGCTGTCCTTCCTGATCACATCTTTCTCCATCCACAGTGATCCTGCTAGTGGGTATGGAAAGCCAGTAGCTGTCTCTCCTTCGTAACAGCAGTTTGTTTGGTTACACCACTGACATAAAACTAAACTTTTAACAAACTGGAAATATTTTTTTAAAAAGAAATAGAGAACAAATTCTTTAAAAAATTTTCTTTTTTAAGAAATAAAGAAAATCACTTGGACCAATCAACTTTACGATAAAGCCATTGCTAAGGAAACTACAAAAATGACCAAAAATTCAAACCTGACATAGGTGTCACAGCTAAGGTGGTCTCCCAAACACAATTTTGGATGCAAGGACTCTCTTTTGCATAACAAGAAGGCCATTTCTAAAATTCCAGTGCCTCATAAAGGGAAAAAAATAAAAATAACATATTTATATCTGTGGATAGCTTCCATAATTGTTCATAGTGGGTATCAATCTTTTTTTCCCAAATCCCTATCTATAAATAATTTGTATTTACACTGTGAACACTTGTGAACCAGTAAGAACTTTTATGAATACCACAGGCTCTAAAAAGAACAGTTATTAAGGAAATGAGCATTTTTTGTCTTCTGGATAAAGTTAGATGGCATGTGTTCAGTGTGCCTGAGGCCACACAAAGAATAAAGTCAATGTAAAAAAAACCCCAAACCAGTGAATATCCTACATTCAGAACAAAGCACAATGAAATTAAAGATTGTGTTTCACTTTTGAAACAAAGATGGTTAATTAAAACATCTCAAAAAGCCATAATCTATTATTTCCTGAACTTTGAGTCAAATTTCAATACTGATGAAGTAAATTTTTAACATAAAAAGTGCATAAAGCATAATATATTGACTGTATTATCACCTCCTACAATGGAGTACCTCCATCCATATCATGTTCGTGATTTTAGCTCAAATATCTCATTTTACTGAATTTCCAGACATAAATTACATAGTTTGAGCTGCACTACCATAAAGCCTAAGTTGGAGCTGAATTTTGACCATTCCCCCTGCACCTTCACCAGGAATTTCACACAGGATGTTCAATCTTGGTAGACAAACTGCAATTTCTAAGTCACGTGAATTCAAGCCAGTACATACAGAATTTCAATTTTCAAATTTTGCTCACACATTCCTTTCTCAATAAATCACATCAGGAATGAAATACTTCAGAAGGAATAGAGAAGAGGACTTCAGATACGGTACTTAATAACAAACTTAAAATTCACACTACAATATCTGGTATCACAATATCCACACAGGTTTGACCACTGGCCCATGGAAACCTCATGAGGTTTAACAAGGCCAAGTGCTGGAGCTGCAGCTGGGTCAGGGCAGCCCCTGGGATCAATCCAGGCTGGGGATGAGCAGAGGGAGCAGCCCTGGGAGAAGGACCTGGGGGTGCTGGGGGGGAGAGCTGGACCTGCCCCAGCACTGAGCCCCCTGCCCTGGGCTGATTCCCCAGCGTGGGCAGCAGGGGAGGGGGGATTGTGCCCCTGTGCCCCTGTGTTCAGGTGAGACCCCACCTGCAGAGCTGCCCCAGCCCTGGGCAACACCAGCACAAGGACGTGGAGCTGCTGGAGCCAGCCCAGAGGAGGCCACGCAGCTGCTGCCAGGGCTGGAGCCCCTCTGCTCTGGAGCCAGGCTGGGAGAGCTGGGGCTGCTCCCCTGCACAAGAGAAGGCTCCAGGGAGAGCTGAGAGCCCCTGGCAGGGCCTAAAGGGGCTCCAGGAGAGCTGCCCAGGGACTGGGGACAAGGCCTGCAGGGACAGCACCCAGGCAATGGCTTCCCAGTGCCAGAGGGCAGGCCCAGCTGGGATATTGGGAAGGAATTGCTGGCTGGGAGGGTGGGCAGGCCCTGGCACAGGGTGCCCAGAGCAGCTGGGGCTGCCCCTGGATCCCTGCAGTGTCCAAGGCCAGGCTGGACAGGGCTTGCAGCAGCCTGGGACACTGGAAGCTGTCCCTGCCATGGCAGGGGTGGAATGAGATGAGCTTCAAGGACCCTTCCCAACCCCAATCTCTCTGAGATGCCTAAGCGTATGCACCTACCTAAAACATCCTCCTCCCAGAGTGGTGTTTTTTGGAAATACTTCTCTGAAAACAGCACTGATGCACAGACAGATATACTTTCAAAGAGATTAAATGCTTAAACATTTCCAGAAGGACATGAAGGTACACTAGTACTTGAAAAACAGAAAAATTCAATAAAAATACAGGGTAGTGTCAAATAATGTAACATCAAATGATGTAACATGTCAAGTGTTTTTCAATACAAGACCAAGATTAAGTTTAATATCTATTACTAAACCCATCCTGTAACAACACAGTACTTGAAAAATAAGTATCTCAAATAGAAAGTGTTTACATCCTTCACTGCAATGTCAACATCATTCCCTTTGTTGCATTTCTGTGAATTTCTGTTCTAAGAAACAAACCTGCAAAAGGTAGCCTGTCATAAATAAACCACTTTTCAAAGGAAAATTGAAGTTAAAATACATAGGATATTAAAGATAGGTATTTTCATCCTGAAAAATACTGCATCATTGAAAGAAAACATTTATCAAGAATATTACATTTTTTGTAAGGGATGTTAATATCCAGCCAGAACCCAACTGCAGTGAATGTAGAACAAAACAAGGGATAATGAAGCATTTCGTAAGAGTGCAATTCAGTATGGAAAAAGCTACAGTTAATGACCTACATGGAGGTTAACTTGGCTTTATGAAGCCCCAGTCTGCCCTTGCCCAGTTCAGTGTAAATACTGTGCCAACATCCTGAGAAATTGGCCCACAGCATTTTCTTAACTCCTATTATTTAACATTTCTCTTTATTTTCTTTATTTCTCTCTTCTTGGTAGCTTCAGCCTCTCAACAACACCCATGTCCTTTCCTACGTATGTCTGAGAGATAATACCAGGGCCTTTCACCTGCTTCATTTTCTATGTATCTTTATGATGAATAATAAAGCTGACCTCCCTAACATCACATTCCAAATTTGCAGTGTTTAATGATTTTCTCCCTCTTTCATAAGAAAAACCAAACCAAAACAACAACAACAAAACCCAGAACAAAAAGAGAAAACAAAAACAAACAAACAAACAAAAAGGGTGGGGTGGGGGAACAAGCTGTGAAGCATCACTGGAAGTATTTAAAAGATGTGTGAATGTGGAACTTTGGGACATGGGTTATTGGTGAGGGAATAGTTGGATTTGATGCTTTTAGAGGGATTTTCCAGCCTAAATTATTCCACTAAATATCGAGCAAGGACCTAGAAAGATTAAGAGACAACTTCAGGGAACAGCATATAGGTACCAAGAATATACCATGGTCTCCAGAATGTATAAAAGCATTTAGAAATACACTACAGGCAGCTTGAAATGCTCTGAACTACTCATCGTTGCAGGAAGACGACAATCTTAAAACAGATAATCTGGAAGCCTTTAAGGAAGGAAAAATATTTGGAGCACTGAATTCTCCCAGCTTTTGTCTCCATCACCAACACTGTTCCCCCAAACAAACATGTGTGGTCAAAATCACTGTAGCTCACAGCAGGAAAAGACTTGTCAGCATCCTGAAGGATCCCCGGCTTGGACAGTCTCCTCATCTTTTATAAAAATACTTTCCATATCTAGCAAAAGTCACATCTTGCCACAATCCAACCTTGACAGAGCTGAAATGCAATCCTGCTCCTCCACTCTAGTCTGCTGTCAATGCTTTTAATTTCATTCTTCAGTGAAAAAGGTGTCACAGACAATACCAATGAGATCCAGAAATCTTACAAGGGCATGAATAGCCCTTACTAAGAAAAAAGCAGATTTTATTTAGGTAAAGCTTTAAAGCTATTGTTCATTACTTTTCAGTAGGAAAAACATCATTATTTCCCACATACACTGTCATCTGAAATTACCTTACCCACTATTGAACTTGTCATTCTGAAGAGAGATTATTTAATTGCCTTCATACATCCTCAAGTCTCAGGATTGGTGGGACATCTAACACAGATTTGATTTAATGATTTATTTCAGCATTCTTGCAGTTGTGCAATATTTTTCCATCTTAAAAACTAACATGATAGCTTTTAAGTCCCAGTCCTTCAAGCTGCACAGTAATTAAATTTACATTGTCTTCAATTTATTTGGAAATTAACCTCCTTCCCACAGAGAAAGAGGTTGTGCTTTACCTCCCACTCAGTTTTATAAATCTTATTCTGCTGTGTAATTCTTTCTGCCTCTATCAATCCAAAAAATCCTCCTAAATTCCAAAACACTGCCCTCCCCAAAATGTACTTTTTAAAAAGACACATTTCTGTGATGTTCCAGGTCATTCTCTGTTTTTCTCAAAGTTAAGACAACACTTCCAGGAACTGACTTCATGATGATAAAGCAAACACTAACAAATTTAATATTCTATACTGTACAAAAACCAAGTGCAACCATCACGGATTGGGATGTTAATTCCTCTCCCACTTAGGAAACATACACTAGGCCAGAGGATCAAATATAAACTGTATTTCAATGGGATATTCAGAAGAGACACAGTAAGAGTCTTTCTAGGCATGCACAAACATTGTTCTGAATTTCAGTTTACCCTGGTGACAGAACCACAGAATCACAAAAATCATTTAGGTTGGAAAAAACCTCTGAGATCACGGAGTCCAAGCTGTGCCCAATCCCCACCTTGTCACCACTCTAGAGCTCTGGGTGCCATGTCCAGGTGTTCCTTGGACAGCTCCAGGGATGGGGAATCCAACACCTCCACTCTGGGCAGTTCCAGGGCCTGGCCACCCTTTCCATGGGGAAATTCCTGCTGCTGTCCCCCCTGTCCCTGCCCTGGCCCAGCCTGAGGCCGTTCCCTCTCCTCCTGTCCCTGTTCCCTGGCAGCACAGCCCGACCCCCCCGGCTGTCCCCTCCTGGCAGGGAGTTGTGCAGAGCCACAAGGGCCCCCTGAGCCTCCTTTTCTCCAGGCTGAGCCCCTTTCCCAGCTCCCTCAGCCGCTCCTGGGGCTCCAGCCCCTTCCCCAGCTCCGTTCCCTGCCCTGGACACGCTCCAGCCCCTCGGTGTCTCTCCTGTGCTGAGGGACCCAGAGCTGTCCCAGCACTGGAGGTGCCTCAGCAGCACCAGTACAGATCACAGATGAGTTTTCCCTACCCTGGTGGTGTTATCTGAAATCTTAATGCCACGCCAAAACTATCCTGGATACTGAAGTAATTTGTAAATGCAAACAACTACACAGAGAGTATATAGACTCTCAAAGATAAAATCAAGATAATAATGGTATTTTGCAATTAAGCCAAGTTGTAATAGAGTGATGAAGTAGAGACTAGATAAATGGACAGAGGTGGACAGAAACCTGGCTAAACTCAAGGGGTCAAAGAGCTACAGTCAGTACTACAAAGTCCAGCTGGAGCCCAGCCATAAGTGGTGCACCCCATGTGTTGATTCTGGAGGAGGTCACAGAGCTGCTGCCAGGGCTGGAGCCCCTCTGCTCTGGAGCCAGGCTGGGAGAGCTGGGGCTGCTCCCCTGCACAAGAGAAGGCTCCAGGGAGAGCTGAGAGCCCCTGGCAGGGCCTAAAACCCTAAAGGGGCTCCAGGAGAGAGGCCCAGGGACTGGGGACAAGGCCTGCAGGGACAGCACCCAGGCAATGGCTTCCCAGTGCCAGAGGGCAGGCCCAGCTGGGATATTGGGAAGGAATTGCTGGCTGGGAGGGTGGGCAGGCCCTGGCACAGGGTGCCCAGAGCAGCTGGGGCTGCCCCTGGATCCCTGCAGTGTCCAAGGCCAGGCTGGACAGGGCTTGCAGCAGCCTGGGACACTGGAAGCTGTCCCTGCCCATAGCAGAGAGTGATACTTGATAAGCTTTAAAGATTCTTCCAACTGTTCTTGGATGGGGGTCTCAAAACATAGAAATATCTAATAGATTATGGGATGGTTTTAGGTCATAGGTAGGACTTGATGATCTCAAAATGCCACATGTCTTTTCCAATCTAGATGATTCTGTGATTCTGATGGGAAGGTCTAGAGATGATGAAGCCAGACACACTGGTGCCCAGAGAAAGGACAAAAGGAAATGGGTCCAAATTGAAATACAGGAAATTGCATTTAACCGTAAGAGAAAAACCACAAGTTACTCAGAGAGCTTGTGGAGTCACCATCTTTGGAGATATTAAACATCAACTGGATGTAGCCTTGGGCATACAGCTCTTGGTGACCCTGCCCTTGGACATGACAATCTCCAAAGAAGCTTCCTAACCAGTCACTTTGATGATTCCCTGAAATCACTGAGCACAATCATTGAGCCCAACACAATAAACAAAACAGTGCAAGGAAAACTGCCTGCTGGGAATGAATACCAAGTCAATGTAGAAACCTTTAAAGCCACAACTGCACTACAAAGCACTCTGGGAAATATAGAAAACATACTTCAGGGTAAAATCCTGCAGTAGCAAGAGGATGGCTTGTTGATTAATTACAAGAATGCAGCATCGGAAAGATCTGGTTTCATTTATTAGGTTGGGAGTTTTTTATAATCACTGATTTTTAATTTTTGCTGAGTGAATGTAACTCTAAAAGCAAGGACTTGCATCTTTTTTCACTTTGGTGAAAAGGAAAACATCTATGTTGAATTCCCTTAAAAGTCTTCTGTGAAACTGAGAGGGAATTACTGAATTTTCACCAACTAGAAGTCAAAACTATCACACTACTGCTGACAGGTCTGTTAGAGGTACCTTACCACATCTTACCTATAAAACTAGTTTTTCATCATCTATAAAATATTCCTGTAACTAATACAGAATCTAAGAAAAATGCAATACTGCACATTATGCACCTAGAAGTATTTACAGTAACCAAGTGCACAAAGCAGGAAGATTAAACGGGAACTTTAAAATCTTTCATTAGTTACATGTATTGAACCAGTTTTCAGCTAGGCTAACGCCCCAGAAAACTTTTCCAGCAGAAGAAAAGCCAAATGCTAATCACTGTCCTGGAGGTTACACTGGGGCTGCAGGATTAGTCATCTTGGAAACCAGTTGTGGTTGTTCCTATTTTCCTCTCCCACTGCTTTTTCTGATCTGTGGCTGCTGCAGTGGGAGCATTCTCATCAATGTTTTCTCATAAATTCAGCTTACAAACACGAAAGAACAAAACCACTTAAGAATAGCTCACAGCTCTCACCCCCTACATCCTGCTACAGAGTGGGGATCCAAAAACTCCTTACACAACTTAAATCAATCCTTTGGAGGATTGGAATAAAGAGCTGACTAAATCTTCCCCCCAAGCCTCTCTCTGCATTTCTTGGTCAAATAGGCTGTGGTGAGGAAGGGCGATACCAAAATGTGAGAAGACATAACAGTTCTTGTTTTCAGATGTTCTCAATAGAAGCCGGAAATGAAAAAAAAACAGAAGTAGTTCTTAAAGTGTTATTAATTCTGCAAATCTGGAATGGTTTGGGTCACTTAGGTCAGTATGAATGGATCTGGATGCCCATTTCCAATTTTTCAGGCATCACACCTTCAACAAGCAGGTCAGCAATGCTCCCTATTTCCTCCATTCAGCTCCTTTCCTCCCCATCCTGTTCCAGCCACGTGCGGAGCCAGACCAGGTCTGCAGGACCCAGCAGCTCGGGGGCTCTGCCTCTGTTATAATGTGCTTATGAGCCCTCACTGGACATAAGCACTGCCTCTTTGATGGAGAATCACTGATTTAGTGATTCTCAGCTGGGAGACTACCCAAAACTACTTCATTAGGAGAACCATGAGGATGATGCCTCTAATCACTTATGTTGTTAATCAAATATTAAAAAAAGGTGGGTTTTTTTTTGTTTTTTTTTTAAATCAAAAGAAACCAAACATTCCAAATTCATGTTATCCACAGCTGCAGCTAATTAGAAAAACAGAAACTCTCAGGTATTTTCACTAAGCAGGTCTGCCCTATGGCTCCTGCACAGAACATCTCTGCAGCACATATCACAACATCTGCTTTGAGACAATTTGGAATTACTGGAAACAACCCTGGGTTTAACTATATAAGGTTTATCTCCTGGATTCATCACTTTTAAACTAACATGCCAGCCCCATATCAGCAAACCACTCAGATATCCTTCTTATGCACAATATCCCACTAACCGAATTACGTTTCAAGTGAAAGCCTCCTATGAAGCTGCAAGGATGTTGTGAGATTCTCTCATTTTTAACTGCACTGCTGATTCTTGGAGTTATTGATTAAAAAATTACTGCTGAACTAGAATTTTATGTATTTTTTGAAGTTGGACACTTTGCATCCAACCTTAAAAGCATAAAACTTTAAACCTCTTGTCCTCTACATTAACAAGAGTAATTTCTTGCTGCTTTCGTTCTTTGGAGTCCTTGATCAAAATTTAAAATTTCCTTCATCAGCACTGTTCATATACACAATTTTAATCCCTTAAATTCATCCATCTCTTCTCCAGGAGATACCTGCAAAGATATTTGCTACACTGTTCTTCTTGTGAATCATTTGTTACTCAAGGTTTGCAAAGTTCCTTGAAATATTTTAGTACTGAGGGTACTGCCCAGTTCTGGGTAGACACCCAGATCTCTACCAGGAGACCCATGTATGTGGTTTAATCATTTAGTTCTCAATGGATACCAAGATGTAGACACTCCTACTTAGATGGGGAAAAAATACATACATTCTGATGCTTCAAGCATTCTGACTGGAACATCTTCATCAAAATTATCACTTGTGACAACTCTAGCTGCAGTCAATACTTTCTTTAATTTGACATATTGGAAGATGTTTTGAATCAGTAACATATGTTTGTTATTTTCTAAATGAATAATTCTCTATATTTAAGCAATAATTAAATATTTTACTAAGCTGCTTTCACTAGTCAAAGTTCATGCAATGCTGCTTGGGAAATCAAAACAGATAGGAGTGCATCACCTAGATGGAAAAAGCCAAGAATACCTGCAGGGTACTCCCTGCTGCCAGTGGCAGTGACTTAAGGAAGATTCTGGAGAGGTGAACCCAGGGAAGTCAGCAGAGGGGCTGGATCTCAGCAAGGTTTTTTAATCTAAGGATAAAACTAGGTGAGATGAGCATAAATTCTTCCTCCTTTCAGCTATAAGCTGTTTCAGTATATTCAGACTGACATGCTTTTTGTTAGCATTCTCCTGAACTCTTCAGGCAAGCTATGGCATTTTTCTCCTTTTACTCCCAAAACAATAGCTTATTTACATACTTACCAAAGAATAAGACACTCTCCCAATGCTGATTAAATGCCAGACGTTACGTAGGAACGCAAAACCCCCGGACTCTGAACACAGTGCTACAATGGAAATGTGTGAAAGTAATTTTGTTCCAGTTTCATCTCATGGGAATGTGGGCACATAAGCATCCAATTAAAAATAATTCTGACTGATCAAGATGTGTTTTAGCTTCACATGCTAATGTGGTAGAATGCGTCTAGAACATGCCTGTGATAGATTTTTGCCAGGGTGGGAGGAATAAAGATTATTATAGAGAAAGAACATCACTCTTGCAATTTTCCCTTTTTCAATTTCATTTTTTGTACATGAGAATGCAGAGTTTTGGCAACCTGTGCTGTTTTGTACTATTTGGGTCAAATCACCTGGGGAACCTGAGAAGATACAATTTTTAATGGGAAGACTCCAAATCAAAATGCAGCCTTTTAAAGCAATCTGAAAGGCAAACAAATGAACAAAATCCTGCGTGGCAATCTGCCTGTAACTTCCATTTTTTATGCCAAAAGAAGCCACTTTGATCCACTCTTCTGACACAAGCCATAGGAATTCCCTCAGCTACTTCCTCCTTCAAGTCCAATAGCTTTGGCTGGACTTGGACATATCTTTTAGGAGAACATCCAATCTCATTTAAAAATACCAATCTAGGGAAATCCAGCGTCCTTGTTAAACTATTCCAATGACTCATGCACCATGTAAAAAAAGATGGACCAGTCTCAGCTGGGTTTGCTTTCCAGCTACTGGAGTGCATTGTACTTTTGCACAGGATCACAGAATATCCTGAGGGACCCACCAGGATCCTGCAGTCCAGCTCCTGGCCCTGCACAGACACCCCAACAATCGCAGCCTGGGCACCCCTGGCAGCGCTGTCCAAAGGCTCCTGGAGCTCTGGCAGCCTGGGGAATGTCCCCATTCCCTGGGGAGCCTGGGCAGTGCCAACACCCTCTGGGGGAAGAACCTTGCCCTGATATCCAACCAGAACCTCCCCTGACATACCTTATTAAAGAGCCACCTTATTGAAGGATTTATTTAACCATAATCTTCCAAATAATTTATGGAGTAAACTCATAAAAATGCCATAGAGTACTTCTGTTTTCTTTCAAAGTCAACCTGGACCTTTTATCTTGCAGCATGATCTATGTGCATGGAACTCCACCAGCTTTATGAAAATATACTTTGCTTTCATCAAGCTTAGACAATTACATTTTTGTATCAGCAATCTCTCCCCTCACTGATCACTCCTTCCCTAAAAACTATTTTTGATACTTAATTTTAAATAGGGCAGGACTTAGCAAATCAATGCAGGGTGTTTCCACTAGATATGCACCCACCACTTGATAAACATCCAGTTAAACTATATTTGATACCTATAAGCCAGGCAGTTCTTCACCCAATGAACACCCACAGCACTGATTTTGTATCTCACTGGTTTCTTGATCATTATGCTGTGCAATACAAAGATAAATAGTCTGTAATAGAATTATTTATAAACAATTCTGCTCTGCCAAGTCACTCAATGTTGAGTGTAAAGTGATAATTCTATAATAAACAACTCCAAGCCTTCAATAAAATTATGAGCAGCTGACTAAAAGTCACAATCACAAAGCAATAAAATATTAAATTACATTCATTCAATAGACCTCTGATCTTCCCCCCTCCCACCTATTTTCCCCCCAAAGAAAAATTATTAAATGAGCTAGATTTTGGGGAGCTGATCCATTCTAATGCAGCAGCCAAAAAAGCACCTCATCTCCTTAGGTGTGCATCCCCAGCTCAGAAACTGAGCCCCACAAACTATCTTGCATGGAAGCCCAGAGAACAGAGTTTCCACAGAAATTTACAGGCCACTCTAGAGAAATCTCAGCATATGGGTATTAACAAACCAGTCTGAATCCTTGAAAAAATATTAATGCAGTTTGTCTTTTTTCCCCTTTGTCAATTTTCACTTGTTCTTGCTTCTATTTATTTAAGTGACTTAATTAAATTCTGTCAGCTGTTCCATGGTCTGCCCAAGACTGAAGTTTAAAATACACTAAAACCACTGAACTCAATGACTATTGGTTGACTATTACAGCAACTCACAGCACTGGGCAGGCATTGAAAATAAAACATAAAACTGTGCACATTAAACCCAGTTGGAAAAAGACCACCTTTGAGACTTCAGGTTTAACACTGATAATAGCAGCAGTTAGAATTTGTCAGTGGCACAGCATTAAGATGAAAAAAAATTGTTCACTGTCACAAAAATGTACCATTTCCAACTCTGACATTAAAGGATGGAGAAATTATTCCATGTATTGCAGTAACAAGAAAAATTTCCCAGCCCACCCATAATGATACTCTCTGGTAATGCAATGACACAGCATCCCCGAATGGTACCAACCCAGTTCCCATCAGCTTGGCAGGATGCTGAGCAGAGATCACTGAATGGTGTTTGGGGAAACAGAAAGGAAAAAGAGAAGGAAAAAGTTCATTGATCAAATACCAGCTTTGGAAGCAAAGTACAGAGTCTTATTTAAATATCCAGCAGAAAAAGAATGTTTTTACTCAGTACTGTCAAAAAAAAAACCTCCAAGTTTGTTTTTTATTTTTAAAGTGCTTAAATCTATCAATTTTTTACATGTATTGGAGAAATAAATTTTTCTTTAGGGAAAAATATTTTAAACGATACTATCTACCATTCCAAAAATAGTTTGCTCTAGTGATAAATGAAGTAAAGCTGGTTCTTGCCTGTGACAGATCCAGATTCTGCCATCTTCATTACTCTGCTTTTAATCCTATGACAAACATGGGGCCATCTATATAAGCTCTGACAGGTTAAGCTCACAGTGAAGTAATGACCAATGTCTGTCCTATCCCTGGAAGTGTTCCAGGCCAGGTTGGATGGGGCTTGGAGCAAACTGGGATAGTGGATGGTGTCCCTGGTCCCTGGAAGGAGGTGGAGTGGGATAAGCTTTAGGGTCCCTTCCAACCCATAGCATTTAATGACACTGAGCAAAGCTGATGTATAAACTGTTTTACTTGCACTAATTTATGGTGAATTTTTACACTAACTGCCTAAAGGCTCAATGGCAACAAATGCTCAGGATTATTAAGAGAAAAAGAATTCACATCTGTCAATCCTTGAAAGAATATGAATTGCCGCAAATCTACACATAGCATTAATTCATGCAAAAGCTATTTAAGGTTCAATAATAAGTATGTTTGCCTCATGTTTTTCCACACCTTCCCTTTGACCCAAGTCAAAGAAAATATATCAGAGTTGCAAATATTTAAGCTGTTTTTGAGGATGATACCTAGACACCTTTCCTGCATTGTCATGTCAGTAACCCATACCAGGACATAGGACTGGGCTCCAGGCCCTATGCCCCAGCACAGCTCACACTCCGAGGACAAAGGAACTGGAAACTGGATAATAAACTCAAGTTGGCTTTAAGCAGCACTTCAGCTTCAGGTTGCAGCAACAGAACCATTTCTAGTAAATTAGCAGCATTTCTTAAAGCTAACCTCCAAGGCTAAGATGACACATTCTTAAACGAATATAACTGCATGACACCATTGACCCTGATGGCATGGGAGAAGGATGGCTGTGAAGCTCCTTCTCCATCCACTTCAGACAATGTTCCAGAAAGGGATCATTATAATCTCATGAGATACATTTTGCTGTTTAAACAAACCTAGCATTAAGTAATAGAAGATAAGCAAAATGGGTAAACTGAATGTCAATTTGATATTGTATTTCTTGGTCTTCTTTATCTAGGAAAAAAAAAATTTCCAATTTAAATTAATCCATAATAAATTTTGTCTCTGCTGCTTTAGGACATATTTACTTAATTCAGAAGGCTCAGCAAAACTGTATTTCCTGCTTTCATGCACAGTGTCAAGCTTGCTATGAACATAAACCTGTCCATAATTTGTTCAGCATCCCAGAACTAATCATGGCTTGTTAGCTGCCTCTTTCCTAGTACATGCACTAAGGCAATCTGCCTTCAAGAGCAATTTTCCTGAGCTTTACTACAACCCAAAAGGTTTAAAACAAAACGGGAACACACACAAGCATCAAAACATCACACTATGAATACAAAATGCAAAAGGAAACAGAAAGAGTGGCAAACATATCTCACATCACAAAGCACAGTTGCTGCAATAAAAAATACATAGCGAAGTCACAACAGAATTATTAGACATTAGGAATTTCACACTGCAAACCCAGGCTCAATATTTATGATATGCTAATGCTGTGCATAATAAAATAGGTATTGCACCCACTATGCTTCCAGAATTTGCAAGAGACTGAAAGCAGCACTGGCACTAAATCCCAGTGAAAGCTGCCTGGAAAACTGGTGCTGTGGGCTCGCTCCCGGTGGGATATCAAAATCTGTGCTATTTGACATTCCCACCTCCATGCTTTAACCAGTGTTGGCTGTCCAGTAAGTGTGGGGTGTGGAGTGCCTGCGTGACACGTCACCACCAAGTTCTCAGAAACATCCATGGTACACTGAAAACCTTAGAAACAAAGAATGGTTTGAGATGGAAGGGACCTGAAGGATCATGTATTACCACATGCCTGCCATGGCAGGGACAGCTTCCAGTGTCCCAGGCTGCTGCAAGCCCTGTCCAGCCTGGCCTTGGGCTCTGGCACTGGGAAGCCATTGCCTGGGTGCTGTCCCTGCAGGCCTTGTCCCCAGTCCCTGGGCAGCTCTCCTGGAGCCCCTTTAGGCCCTGCCAGGGGCTCTCAGCTCTCCCTGGAGCCTTCTCTTGTGCAGGGGAGCAGCCCCAGCTCTCCCAGCCTGGCTCCAGAGCAGAGGGGCTCCAGCCCTGGCAGCAGCTGCGTGGCCTCCTCTGGGCTGGCTCCAGCAGCTCCACGTCCTTGTGCTGGTGTTGCCCAGGGCTGGGGCAGCTCTGCAGGTGGGGTCTCACCTCAGCACAGGGGCACAGGGGCACAATCCCCCCTCCCCTGCTGCCCACAGTGCTTTTGAACATGTTTAATCTAAACATTAATATATTTGCACATAAAATCAAGCAAAATAGTAATGAAAACTGTAATTCTTTGGTAAGTACAAAGACAGGCAGCACCATCTGTGGGTATCAGAGCATCATTAGAGACCTGCTGCTCAGGGCTAAATTTTATATTCTTTGCCAAGAATACTGGATGGGGGTGGTGATTTATACATCACCATAACTAATTATCCTCTGCCTTTAGTAATTTATAAATTCCATCCCTTCTCTAAACAGACTGATCACTGTAGTACTTAAAACAGGATGGATGCATGGATTCACAGAAAAACTTTTGGCACCTCAATTACGCTGTTGTATTTGATTCTACTTACAGACTTAGGCAAATTTCCTCAAAGTACAACTTCTCTAATCTTCCAATATCAAAATAACAGTAGAAAATGAGCCATGAAAAACTACTGCCTCTCAATTTTTACAGCAGCAATTTCTATTTCAAATCCTTTGTTCTCCTCCTATCTCTGAATAAGATAACCTGCAATGAAAATCTGAGATTTTACAATCTCCCAGATTGATGTACTGTAATATATCTAAACTGATGCATAAGCCCCATTTCAGAAAGTGATACCAGTAAAAAATTTCTCCCTCAGTTTTGGTAGAAGGAATAACTGGATGAATGTTTTTGCTCTAAAACTTCACAAGCTTTGTTACATGAAAACACAGTGTTATCAGTGCTTATTTTCATTCACAGAACACATTCACAGAAAGATGCAACAGAGAAGCACTCAGTCTTCCAAGGATCATTTTGTCAGCTTAATGTGTAGTGCTGCTGCTGTACAGAATTACCAAAATTTCATAGAAACAAGCTGGGAGAATTATACTATTTCTTTTACATTTTCAGGATATCATTCCTACATATAAAATATTACATCTTAAAAAAGCTTGTAGTGTAGACTCCACTTATTATTCATTTTTAAATAAGCCTTTGAAATCTCAGGCTTTTTGACTACTTTAATACCATATCCCTGTTCCAAATTAATCTGGAGAATGCCCCTGGGACAGCTAGATTTTCATGTCCTGTTGAGATCTTCAGAGTAATTCTCCATCATTATATACTACTATAAATTTTTTCTTTTGTACAAAAAGAGCTATTTCAGCTTGCATGCCGTATTTTCTTCCCCTGACAATCAAGCTGGTTTTACTTATGTTTACTGTGTGGTCTCTTGCTATTGTATGCTGGCTTAGCTGGGAAGCTGCATTTCCACCCTGGATGCTTTCCATGTTCTGATCAGTTTTGTCACGCAATTTTTTCCTTGTTTTCACAAAGCTTCTAGGATCTAGGTTAATATATTTAATTATCCACAGCATCAACAATGAAATAGTAAAACTTAAATTTTTACTTGGAGTAAACAGCTAAGAGAAATCCTTTGGGTATGGCAAGTAGGACTTACTTTAAATTCCGTCTTTTTATAGTTTCTGTAAAGCACCTATAATTCTCTACCACAAACAAGAATTTGGGGCTGATGGATCTTCATCATTCTTATTCTGTATAATTAAAAGTGATCAGGCATACAAAAAAAAAAAAAGAGAGATCTTTCTTAATTGTCCCAAGTAACAACCAACAGAAGAGGAAATTGACTCAACTTGTATCAGGGGTGGTTTAGACTGGATATCACGAAAAATTTCTTAACCCTGAGGGTGGTCAGGCATTGTCACAGCTGCCCAGGGCAGCAGTGGAGTCCCCAACCCTGGAGGGATTTAGAAGCTGTGTGGATGTGGCACTTGGGGACATGGATCAGTGGTGACCTGAGCAGTGCTGGGAAATGGCTGGACTCAATGGTCTTGGAGGGCTTTTCCAGCACAAACAATCCTGTGATTAACTGCCATGAAAACTCCCTGAACTTGAGGGAAAAGCTCTATAATTTCTATTCTTGAGAAGCAAATTATATAGACAACATCACACATAAAACAACGAGTGTCAAGGAAGTATTAGATACTTGCATGTAAGAGAACTTAAATCTCTGCAACAATTCCAAACAAACTATGCAACTGCAAAGGAAGTTTTGTGAATCATGGCTCATGTTCTTATGTCAAGGCTTTGGAAATGGATTAAAATACTTTAACATAAAAGCATTTAAAGCTTCCAAAGGCCAAAGAATTTGTATTCTAAATTTAAAAAGATAAAGACAAATCCAAATCATTACTGGACTCCCATTTCTAGCACACTTTTTAGAATATACATCAAGGATGCCATAAAGACACAAACCATCCCCTTAGAAATTAAAATTATACATCTGTTAACTGAAAACATGCACAGATCAGTCACAGGGCATGCAGCATGCAGTAAATGGAGAGCAGAGGTTAATAACCTGGAAGCATAGGATCTGAGAATGTGAGAACAAGTTAAAGACAAGAGTTCCTCTCCATTGTCACTGAGGGTCGAGAAGCAATGCTGCAGCGTAGAGCAGTGGGAGTGGGGGAAATACAGTTTGTCCAAGACATACACATATCTCCGCAAGTGGCGGCAGGTATAACTGAAAGACAAGGGTAGAGGGAGACAAAACAGAAAAAAGAGGTGTTTTCCTTTAAGAAAGCTAAGTCATGGTTTAACATCCCTGGCTTTTGTGCCAAGAGTGAAAGGAAGATGCCAAGAAAGCAATGGAGCAGTATGACATAAAACAGTTTCAAGAAGTAGAGGGATCTGTTTGCCACTGTGCCCACACGCTGTTTCTGTCGTTGCTGCACGAGGAATTTGCCAAGTCTCATGCATTAGACACAAGAATTTGGGCTTCTTTTGTGTGTGTGTGTGTGTGTGTGTGTCATTTCTCTCCCTCCTCCCTCCCAAAAGTTATAAATGCAGGAGACTGGCCCCTGGTTTACAAAGGTTAACTTAAAAAAACCTAAGAATTTTCACAAAATTTAACCGCCTTTCATGATAGCTGACTTAAAGGGAAAAAAATAACATAAAATTATTGCCCAGTGTGAACTGCTCCTGCAGCCTGAGATTTCAGTGATAGAGCATTCCTGTGTTTAATTATATTTGCTCAAATGTGACACTTAATCATAACAGAGTTACTCAATTAAGACCTGGCCAGCTTTTCCACGAAGAACTACAGTCACTTCTATGAAGTAACTATAGAGCAAGCAATAAAACATTTAAAATTGATATTAAGCAACCCTGAATGCACCTGAGTAAGAGATATATTGCCTTTGCCTATGCACAGGATATCCTCCCACTCATAATGAAAGGGAAAATAAATTCATTAGCGTAGTTCACCTGCAACAAACTGCATCACTGGAAAACTGAAGCACACAGAAAATACAACCTCAAACACCTTTTATTATAGGGTTCGCATAGAAAATACTTCAATGCATAATGGTGCACAGCCCAGGGTGTGCCAAGTATGATGTGATGTGATGTGATGATATAACTCAGTGATCTGACAGCTGGACTTGGTAATCCTGGAGATCTTTTCCAGCCTTAATGATTTTATGATTCTGAGTTGTCCAGAAAGTGCTCTAACCAGCCTAATATACTGGGAGATAAAAAAAACACCTCATGATGGTCCTACCAGACTCTCCTGTCCTCATTTGCAGCCAGGGGACATGGCTTTCTCCAGGACAGACATATGGAGACCCATAGAGTGCTAAACTGGGAAAGTTTCCCATGGAGATTTATGAAATCAAGTCTCTTTTGCTGACTTTGGCAAGAACCAACAACACCTGAACTCTAGGCTCCAGCATTCTCACCAAATCAAAAAACCCCATTGTTTCATGGTTTCATAGGCAGAAAATTGGCCCAGGGGTTGTACACCCAACCATGTGCATTTCACAGGTTGGTGTCTCTCTAAATCCCTACCTGACATAGTCACATGTGGCTGACACACTCTTTACTGAGACAAAATCATTTGTGCACCTCAGGCAAAAAACAGGACAATAAAGAGTGCCACCAAAAGCTAATCAGCACATTCAGTGGGACTCTAAGCCAAAGACTGTATCCAAACCAACACCGCCCTCTGCTTTGCTTTAAACAACACTCATTACTGGGTTAAATCAGTCCTACCTTTGCTCTGGAAGTTGAAGAACACAAAATCCCTTTTTGGGACTTCATTTGCAGATATGATAATTTTCAGTAGCTGAAGCAGCTTCAAGGATGCAATTTCCTAAGCTTTCATGCCTTTTCTGCTTTCCTGACCATAGCATGTTGTGAGAAAGGCAGGCTATTCTATTCACTCCGTAGGCCAGGAAAAGAGAAGATAAAGGATTTACAGGGTCCCATACTAAAGGAAACCCTCAACCCACAAGCCTGCCCTTCCAGCTTCCTTCCAGGACCCAGAGAGGCCACATATTTTTTCCAAAACCAGATTAAAGAGTGTAATTTAGAATGATGATCCTTTGAAGATTTAAATGGTTCTAAGTCCACTGTTACCATTTACTATATTTAACCAGGCTTCTTACTAGAAAACTCCTTCCAGCCATTCTATCTTGCTAGATTTATCAAGAAATTTAATGAATCTTCCATTACAGAATTCCAGGATGGTTTCGGTTGGAAGGGACATTGAAGCTCATCCCAATCCCACCCTCTGCTACGGGCAGGGACACCTTCCATTAGAGCAGGGGGTCCAAGCCCTGTCCAGCCTGGCCTTGGACACTGCAGGGATCCAGGGGCAGCCCCAGCTGCTCTGGGCACCCTGTGCCAGGGCCTGCCCACCCTCCCAGCCAGCAATTCCTTCCCAATATCCCAGCTGGGCCTGCCCTCTGGCACTGGGAAGCCATTGCCTGGGTGCTGTCCCTGCAGGCCTTGTCCCCAGTCCCTGGGCAGCTCTCCTGGAGCCCCTTTAGGCCCTGCCAGGGGCTCTCAGCTCTCCCTGGAGCCTTCTCTTGTGCAGGGGAGCAGCCCCAGCTCTCCCAGCCTGGCTCCACAAGGAAAATGACAACAACCATCTGTGAGCCCTGTCGACATTCTCCATAGATGGGAAGCACAAGACTTGATCCTGTACTCACCATCTCCATATCTGGCCTGAACTGACCAACTGGGTGAGGCCACAGCATGCGGTGGAGGAGGAGAAGTTTCCCCAAAACATTGCCCAGCGGTTCTGGAGACACAGAGTGTGACACAGTGCCAGCAGCACTCCCCTCCAAGGTCATTCCTATTTTCAAAGTTGAACTTGTCCACTGAGAAGTTTGATGTTAAACCCAAACCAAGAACAATGCAATCTTCTAACTCCATGGCTGTTCATAGCCACTTTGACCACCAGAACTTACATCATAATGAAGACTAAGCATTTCTGTTATTAAATCCTCTAATGTAAATCAGAATAAAATCAAGTCTTGAGAGCACATTTCCTTTAAGACCATGTACATTAAGAAACATTAATATCAATTTTCACTGACTACTTGTGAGTTTGAAATAAGCTTATTTGATCCACCAAAAATGAGGCTTCTAGCTAATCTACTTTTACATTTTACTGACATTTTTGCTTTCTGCATGTTGTATGGGGCACATTTCTTTTATTTCATAGCAAAAGGTGAGCTTCAACTACAATGTAGTACTCAAATTTTTGAAAAAGCACTACTGCAAAAAATAAAGACAATCTGATTAATGGTGTGTGTTTGGTATTCAGGTATCCTGTTTACCTGGAGGACAGAACTGTAGCTCACACTGTACTAAAATCCTACTTCAAAAGACCATAGTCCCCTCATAAATAAATAAAAAAAAGCCATCTGATCACATTATGAATTCTGATACAACAACATGACAGTGTCCATTTCTAAAAGCTAAAAGATAGAGTGCCTTGTTACAAAATTCTGTCAGGGAAATTAGGGTGTTAAGTTATCCCAATCAAAAAAAAGTAACTATTCATACATAACAGTAAGCTATCACTCTCTTTATGGTAATGAAAATAATAAAACTCCTCTCTTCTCACTACACAAAAATACACAGCGTCATTCAAGAGAAGTTTAAATTTATGAAAAAAATTCCACATGTTCCATTAAAACTTCAAGTTATTAATGTTCTTTGTCTTTAACAGCCATGAAAGCCACAGAACCCAAAACTTTCAGATCCAAAGCAACAGAGGTCAGCATCAATATTTTGGAGACTAAAGTGCCAGGATCCTTTCTGTCTGGTAGTTCCCCATATCTCTCATACTGGATCAGCTCAGACCTGTGATTACAGAGTATCAGCTGGACGGAAACGTAAACATGGAAACCCAATAACATCTCTAGGATAAGAGATGATGCTCAAAACTGACAGGTATCATGACAAAGCACCAAATTCAGTCTTCTGGCATTTATAAGGCTCCAAGGATTTAATTCCATAGGTATTTTTACAGGTTTCTTGTTTGTTTTTCACTTTCTCTAGTACACATCGAGGGTGGAGAATTAAAAGATAAAATTTGAACAAAACACCAAAACCACCATAAAAAATGCTCACTTGCTTACCATCAATAATGTGAATTTTGGAATAAAAATATACCAAAAGTAATTCAATACTGTAAGAGACAGCACAGAGAACCTGACATCTATGAAGAAGCCTGTAAACTACCTGCCACCCGAGAATTTTTTCTACTCGTGTTTCTGGCACCCATTAGTGACTCCTTCCCTGATCCTGGCACTGTCTAATCTTGCCCAGCAGCTGGTATAAATTGAGAGGGCAGGGAGGAAGATACAGTATTGACTTGGCAAATGAAAAAGAGAGAAAAGGGAAAAAAAAAAGAAAAGGAAAAAAAACCCAAACAAACCTCATCAGTCATCCATATCAATCTTCTAGAACAATTAAAAAAAAAAAATTGAATTTGGTCAAAGGGACAATTGGTCCTGCTTTTAACTGTCCCCAACTTCTGAGCTGTCCTCTCCTCTCCCACCCTGCAAGGGCAGCCTGTTCTCATGAAGAGGTGAATGCCTTCAACTGACTGCTGTGAGAATACTCTCAGCCATTTATCCCAATCCTCCATAATCCTGGAGCTCTGGTCCTCTGCCTGAGAACTTTTTAAATTTGTCTGAACCAGAAGTAGTTAAAATGAAGGCTAAGACCCTCCACTGTCCTCACTGCTCACTGCCTGACACCCAGGCGCATGTAGGGGAAACAAGCAATTTCTACAAATATATAAAAATTAACCCAGGATATCTACATTTATTTGTAATTAAGTACAGATTTGATGAACGCAAAGAGAAGTTTTCTTTCCTTTTTCTTATCCCAACCAGTAAAGGTATTCTGATGACAGGAGTTAAACAAGGGCATGAAAGATACACTTTAAAATCTACGGGAGTTTGATGTGGAGAGCCAGAGGGAGGGTGGAGGCTTCTATGTGAATAGAAGAGAATATTTTCAGTAGGAAGGGACCTACAACAATTTTCTAGTCCAACTGCCTGGCCAGTTCAGAGATGACTGAGTTAAAGCATGCTAAAGCACTGGCACAGGGTACCCAGAGAAACTGTGACTGCCCCTGGATGCCTGGAAATGTCCAAGGCCAGGATCAATGAGGCTTGGATCAACATGGGATAGTGGAAAATGTCCCTGCCCATGGCAGTAGGTTGAAATGATGTAAGACCAAAAGTCTCTTCCAACCCAAACCATTCTGGGATTCCATGATGGACCACCTCTCTAGAAAGGTTGTTCCAGGGTTTGACCACCCACTCAGTAAAGAAATGCTTCCTCCTATTGTCCAGTCTCAACCTCCCCTGGGCAGTTTTGAACCATTCCCACACATCCTATCACTAGATTCCAGGGAGAAGTGGTGACTCCCTTCCTCAGGAGGCTGCTGCAGGGAGCAATGAGGTTGTGCCTCAGCCTCCTCCTCTCTAAACTAGGCCAGCCCAGACTCTTCAGCTGCTCCTCACAGGACATTCATTCCAGCCTTTTCACCAGCTTTGTTGCCTTCTCTGGATGAATCCAAGGACCTTCATGTCCTTCTCAGATGGTGTGTCCAGAACTGCACAGAGTGCCTGAAATGACACTGCAACAACACTGAGCAAAGTGTGACAATCCCCCACCCTTGACCAACTGGTTTTGCTGTGATTGAGGCAAGCCAGGATGCAGTTTTCCCTCTGGGAATGCCAGGGCACAGAAGGCTGTCACAGCTTCCTGCAGTTCTAGTTATACCCCTTGTTATCTGGGAGCCCTCCAAGCACCTTGTGTGCAACCAGCAGATAATCAAACCCAACAAACAAATAAGACTTTGCTAAATATTCTTCCAAAGTTTCTCTGAAGATTTCATCATCCTAACTGGCCACTACAATTATTTTGGTTTAGCTGATCAACATCACTTCCAATATTTAACTCAAACTCCACATTAATTCAAGAAGTGTACGTAAGGCTACAGCCACAGACTAAACACCTAGCAAAAGAGTTTGAAAGTAAGAACTGCAGAAATTCATTATACGTTTACATCCAGTTTTCATCCAAAATTTAAGACTTGAACAAGACAACAGCACCGAGCAAAACATGCAAAGCCACTTACATCCTTATTTGTTTAAACTAGAAAGCTGATATTTTCCCTAGTAAAATCAAACGTTATTTTAAAATAAATATATCAAAGACAAAAATGTAAACATCACCAGGCCAACATGTTTACAACACAGAAAGGAAGCAAACTGGGCAGGGTATAGAAAAGTGGTATAAAACCAGTGTTCACTAACCCCTCTACAAATACAACCTGGGCTGAAATAGCATATACAGGATTCAAAAGAAAAATTCACAGTGTTAATGTTTAAGTAATTGCAATTCATAATCTTCCACTTGGCACATGGCAGATTTTATGAGAGCTATAAATCTTTAACGTTATTGAGAAAAAGAAAGGTCTTGAAGACATACATGCCATGTGTATTAGCTCAGAGAAACTAGATTAATCTGCAGCAATAAAAAAAGCCAATTCTACTAAGCCTGATTAAATATTTAGGTCATATTGTTTCTGCACCAGAATTTGAAAAATGCACAGCAAATAACATCTTTCCCTGAGCTTGAAGACTTAATCACTGTATTTTCAAAAGGCAGTTATGCTACAACACAACTCTACACAAAAGCCAACACGAAAATCTTTAAGAGAAAAATAAATGAAAGTATAAGCTAATTAAATGAGTACATGTTAGTCAACACACCAAACTACCTCTGTACACGTGGGCAGAACGTCACGACACGCAGTGAACGTTTTAATACTACTCATGTTTGATAACTTGTGTTCTAGGAAGTCCTATTAGTCATTACTCCTCTGTTCCCAAAGACAAACCCAACCCAAATACATTCTGTACTCAAACACAAAATATAAGATAACAACAACTTATTAAATCATCCGCTCCATAAGAATGGATTTCTATTCTGCCTGAAATATCACCAATTAATGTTATTTCATAAGGCATAAAGAGCTGAAAGGCAAATCATTTCTCTGCCTATCTCAAGGCCAGGTTGGACAGAGCTTTGAGCAAACTGGTCTAGTGGAAGGTGCCCCTACCCATGGCAGGAGGGCTGGAATGAGGTGATTTTTAGGATCCCTTCCTACTATGGGCTAGGATTCTGCAATTCTTGCAACAGAAAAACACATCATACACATCGTGCAAAGATAGAATTTTGGAGGGAATTTTAATTTCGGTTTAGTACACTGCCACTGATGACGCAGTGAACTATGATTTGATACAATGAACTATGAACTATGTACTGATGAACCACTGCAGAAATCTATGTATTTGTTTTTCAGTATCAAGAACATTTGAGAGATTGACATGCCCATGCTCATGGAAAGAAGTTCTGGGCTTCTTTGGGGCGAGCTTCTGCCACTGTGGTCTCAGCACAGTTAAACTGCTTTGAAAATTCCTCATTTTTCATAGAGTTTAAGTATTTTTTAAATTATTATTCTTAGGGTAATAATTAAGATGAAAGAGACCTTAGGAGTTGGTCTCTAGTCCAACCTTCTACTCAAAGCAGGGTTAAAACTGTATCACACCTGTGCACAGGTTTATCTGGTTGAGTCTCAGAAGCCTCTAGGGAGAGAGACTCTACAACTTCCTGGGCTTACCAATTCTGCCATGGCCATGAAAAATCTCATTCTTCCCTCAGCCTCAAACCTCCTGACCCTTCTCACTCATCTTCCTGCCATACCCTTCTGTATAAAGAGCCTGGATCCATCTCCTCAGCAGCCTTCTCATACACATGGGAATGCTGCTCACCATTTCTGTGAACCTCCTGCTGTAGCCTTGCCCCAAAGCCTTCTCTCCTCCATGCTAAACAAGCTGTGTCCTCAGCCCACCTTCCCACACCAGCTCCCAGCCACCATGTGGCCCTCCACGGAACTCCCTCCAGTCTGGCAACCCCTCTGCTATGTCTTGAGGCCCAAAACTTGGATGCAGTTTTCCAGATGTGATCCAACACAGTGGTCTTGCATGGGGACACATGCATGGCATTCTTGGATGTGTTTTACCAGGTCCTGTGGACATGAATATGGCAGTCCTCAAGTAATCCTGACTTGATCCTTTTCCACTGCTGGCACTTTGCTTCCTCCCTGATCCCCACCTAATGTCCTCTTCTAAGTAACATTCTCACAGATTTCTAAAAATACTTCATTCCTGCAGGCCTTCTTTTCAGATACAAGTATCCCTAAATTTATATCTTACTACATAAAGTGATGACAGGATTTTCAATTACATTACTGCAAAACAGCAGTTTGGCGGCGAGGGGTCACCATGGGGTTAAAGGTGCCGTAACAACACAGAAAAGGATGAAAATTATTTAAATGCTTAAGAAGCAATTATTTGTGATAATGTGTCACAGATGTAAGTTCCCATGCCCTGAAGCAACCCTCTGTCACAGTACTGGCCAAATGTACACGACAAACTTATGAGAGGAGTATTATCTTTATGCATGAAAGTATTTATAGTGAAGGAGGGCAAGGAAATGAAAGCCAAACAAGTTCTGGAGATGTCTGATAGACTGAAAACAAAATGAGAAATATATGAGATTCTTCTACAGAAAGGCCAAATTACTTCTGTACAGATGAAGTTCTATCAGAGAGAACAAAAGGATTTATATATTAAAAGCAGACAGAAATAACTGAAGACCCATAACAAAAAAGATATAAAAGAGCTTGGAGGAAGTGTCTATTCAGTTCTGATGTTTCAGACAAAGACGAAGGCTTTAATCACCAGATGCACTGGTTACTTGGAAGGCACATATCCCCAGCAGCTTAAAAGAGCTACTATGGGAATGTTGTTTTGGAAACCTCCTGTGCTTTTATCCTTTGGCTAGACACTTGTGATAATTCGCAGACTCTGCACAGGATTACAGGGATGCTACAACACCCTCATTAACACAGGCATTTGCATCTCCGTCTGCCTGAACCTGGAAAATCCTGCGTCGGGAGACAGTGTCAAGAGAGGGCCCAGCACGTGAGGGCAGCAGTGTCTCATCCCCACTGCCCCACCCACCTACCATGTATCCATCCATCCATCCATCCATCCATCC
>NC_031799.1:588328-634081 GCF_001522545.3 Parus major | reverse complement strand
TCCATCCATGTCTCTGCTAACAGGGGTATTTGGAGGCAGACCCCAGCACACAACTAACGAGTGTCAGGAGCATGTCTCTACACAACTTGTTTATTCATTACAAAAATAAGTGCACTTACTTTACCTAAAAGCCTGTTATTTCCTAAACTCGCTGAAGGCCATTACCATTAAATAGGCTGAGTCATTCAATGGTTATAAAGACCTGCTGCACATTAAAGTTGTTAAATCCTGATTCTTTTGCCTGCACCTATAGTTTCGCCCTCCATTTACAAATGTCAGATGATTCAATGTGCAATATTGGCTTTGAGAGCTACAAAAATGCCAGTGAAAATACATGGTGGTAGGAAATACTTCAGTTTGAGTACTTAAGAGACTCAGAAATTTCATAAACTGTTATTTGCTATTCCCATAATCCATTAGAAAGCCTATTTGAAAATCCTCACTGAAGTGTGAGGTCTGAATGAACTGAAAATTTCTATGTGTGCTGGAAAGGAAAGTTTTCAGGAAGCATTTGGAGGGCAGAGACAGAGGTCAGTTGGGTATTACACAGCCCTGCTTCCCTCACTGCAGCCACTCATACCTATCCTGACAAGTGGAGAGGGACATTCGTTCACCGCAGTGCAGAGCTGGAAAAATACTAGACGTATAAAATGACATCAGTTAAAATGTGAAATAAGGAGCAGCCTGACAAGGCAAAAAAATATAATTAATGCTATATTTTTGGCTACACTTTTGTTCCATACTGATGTTTACTTAGAACTATTTTAGTTTGTCAGATAAATCCTTAGAAGTTCATTATTCATTTCTTTAGATCACAGTCCAGTTTTTTCCAAAGAAAAAAATTCTAAAAAGGAAAGAGTACATGTTGTATCAGAATAAAGCATTAATGAGCCAAATACCCTGCAACTGACGATAAATTACAGGTTCAAGCAAGTCATTATCTTGAGTCACCTCTATTTCTGTTAAGGAACACTGTCCCATAAACATGTTCCACTCAAAACAAACTGAGAAGACAAGACTGCAGTTTCTAGAATTCTACTAGAATGGCAAATAATAGCTTCTAAAAGACTATAAGAATTCCCTTGATTTTTTAAATCTCAGAAAACCTTATGGAGGACAACTTATTGGTATAAAACAGTCCTTCTTCTACACAAAGGCTATAAAGATCTCATCTAGGTACCTCTAAGGTCCCTTCCAACCCAACCTATTCTATGATCCCCATATTAGACATCCAAACCCCAAATAATAGAGTGGGACAAAACCCAGCAAATATTTCTGTGGTCTTAACACTTTTTCCAGCTAAAAGAAATCAAAATTGTATTAGCAGAACTGGAATAATCCTACTTGCTTTCTCATTTTTACCTCCTGTAGCCATACATGTGCAGAAGACTTCAGTGACAGAACTCAGAACAACCTCAGTCTACTCTGTAAATTCATCTGTAAAACAACACTGGAAGTCTACCCCAAAAATAGTTATTTCTCTACAGATTTGCTCAGATATTTCTTCTCTATCAGAACAGATTCACAAGATCAACAGTTTCAAGGTTCCACCAAAACCGAAAAGTTTGATTCCCCCGTTATGGACACCGTTTCAAGTTATACTGTTTCCCAAGAGCTTACGTGACACAGTAACAATGACTGGGCCATTCAAAATAATTAAAGATGTCACAACAGGGCGTTCTCCCTCCTAACTCCAGCTCTGTATGATACGTGTGATGCTCTGGATGCCCTGAAACGGGGATCAAGGCTCCCTGAACAGCTCAGTTCTATGCTGATCTGAATCACACATTCTGCCAGGCAGTGACTTGCAGCTTGTAAGACTCTGAAATACCACACAATTTTCTGGATGGTGGAAGACAAATGAGTTGTAGGAGTGTCTCGCACTCCAAAAATGACAGATTTATCTTACTGGTTGTTGCCTACAAGTCAGCAGAGACACAAAAAGTGGTCCATGGAAGAGCAAACCTACCTTGTACAAAGTTGAGCTTTCAGAGTGGTGCATATTTTGATACTAAATACCTTTTTAAGCCAAATCAGCAATCAAACTGTCATTTTTAAGAAGCCCTGGGGCCATTAACTGCAGAGCAGAAAATAAGATAGTTTAACCACTCTGCTCCATGTGAGAAGACTCTGACACAGAGAGAAGCAACTGCTTCCCCAGCAGCCCTCCATGGCTCACACTGATCCAATCTGTCCATCTGTGGAGCCTCATGACCCGTGAGCTGGGGGTCCTGGGCTGCAAACACTTCCAATGGCATGTGGGGCACTTGACTGCTCACGCCAGATGGGGGACGAGGGTATTACTATCCCATCAGATGCCCACTCAGAATCCCCAGCAGGTTCAACCAGGCTTAAACCAAGTTCAATGATATTTCCATGTTGGAAACAGCTGATATCAGCCTAAAACCTCACCTCCATATGTTACACACCGGCAAAAACAGGCGAGCACACATGGGGTACTCCTCTTGCTGTTGACATAGCTAAAGCAGCATTTTAGTACATCTGACCACAACTACACTCAACTCATAGTAACAAAGGATGCTTCTTTCCTCTTAAAAAATTAACTTCATTCTATTTAAATCCCTAAGCCATGCCAGCAAGAGCCCATTTGCTACTAATATTCTCTTTTCCCTTGTCAGAACAATTGTTGTGTTCCTTTTTGTCACAGCCTTTCCTACTAATTGCAATGACACCTCCCAATTTTGGAATGGCTGATCAGCTTATAAGCTTCCCCACAGCTAATCTAGGTCAGCAAGCTACTAATAAGGCCAGCATATGTTTCTTTTATTTAACGCTATTGAGATCTTTATAAATCACTTCTGTCTCCCAATAAAAGGCACCCCAGGGATTTGAGACTCTCTGTAGGTTTGAGGAGTAACAGTGACAGAGCAAAGAATGAGTGGTATAAAAAGCACTGCAACAGAGTAGGGAGCCTGTGACTGTCCACAGCTCAAGGAAGAGAAGGAAAAGCTGCCTGAGGTTTCACCAGGTGACTCAAACTGTCTCCAGGTGTCCTGCTGTGCCCACAACCTTGGCTACTGGTAGCCCACAGGTGAAAAGCAAGGCTCAGGGGCTTGAAGTTGCTTGATCTTCCATTTCCACAGTGTCTTCTTCCAAACACAGCCTGAGCGTAAGAATATGATGAAGGCCCTTTTTCTGAGAAGACCTTAGTTTTCACTCTGTTTGGAATGCTTAAAAATAATGGGATCACCAATTTTGCTGCACTGCATAGGGGTTAAATAAAATCTGATTATAAAGCAGTTTCTCATAAACAGAATCATTTTATCATAAAATCATAGAATGGCTTCTGCTGTAAGGGACTTTCAAGATCATCTCATTCCACCCCCTGTCATGGGCAGGGACGGCTTCCACTGTCCCAGGCTGCTGCAAGCCCTGTCCAGCCTGGCCTTGGACACTGCAGGGATCCAGGGGCAGCCCCAGCTGCTCTGGGCACCCTGTGCCAGGGCCTGCCCACCCTCCCAGCCAGCAATTCCTTCCCAATATACCATGTAACCTTGCCCTCTGGCAAGCCATTTTATATCCAGGCTAGACAATAAATGTTTTCTTTTCTGAACAAAAGTGTTACAAACTATTTCGAAGTTAAGAAGCACTAAATTGTCTGTGAGGATTTTAATTCTTACTTTTGAGGCAAAGTCAACCAGTCAGTTCTGTAGCCTTCCATTCTGAAGAGCATTGATTGCTAGAACCTGTTTCTTACAGCACATGGTAAACACCACCCAAGTGAAGGATGGAGAGAAAAATTAATACAGATTTTTCAAAGTAACAAATTCATCGATCCAAGTATTGTATGGCAATATAAGTTTGTTGGGATGAACAAGTCATCAGCTATTGCTTTAAAGCAAACACAGAAAATGAAACAAACTGGTTAAGTTGCAGATAAATAACCTTTAGCCATATCAAGAGAAAGATGTTCTTTGCCTGTTCACCTCAGTGATATGATGTATGCGTGAAAATAATCAGGGATAGGAATAACTGAAAGCCACTGTTTCTATCTACAGGTTCCCCCAAAGCATGGAATTGAAGAGTAGGGCTGTGGGGCTTCCTGCACTGACAGTGAAATCAACATAAGCCTGAGATTAAAAATCACATTTAGAAACTTTAGAAAATAGTCATACTGTTGTGATAACTGTAATTGAAATAATTTCTTTTTAGCAGAACCCATATGTGATTCAAAAGAGGACAAAAAATAATCTTTTATTTTTGAACAGCTAAGACTGGAGGTACTTGAGTTTCACTATCAGCAAACAGGGATTTTTGCTATTCCCCTCATATTATTTGCAAAGGCAGATTTCACTGCTTTAGTGAAACTGTTCATTACCCTCAATTCCTTCCTTTCTTCTTTTGGTTAAAAAAGGGAACAGGAAAGCTGATGCTTAGAGGGTTCACTATTGAGAAGTACAAAGCTGATGCTTAGAGGGTTCAGTATTTAACAGCTTTGGCCACAGGGCACTAATTCCAAGAAGCTTCATCATTTATTATGTTATAATTTAACCTGTGAAGTCTCTCAATGTCTGCTGCTGTGGGAGCAGGAGCAGCCTCTTTTCTCTAGGGCCTGCCATTGTGAGCACTTCTCTGCTATGATTAAGAGATCAGTAAACTGAGATTTAATTTAATGGCCCAATTAAGAGATGAAGATTTGAATCCTGATTGTAAAAACCTTGTCTATTGATCAATCCTACAGTGCCATTACAGCCTACCCAAACCCAGGCTCCCGGTATGAATGGTGTGATACAAACCTGTGTGTTTCAAACCATTCCCAGAGCTGGGCAGGTCTAAGCAACATAAACCTCATGTTCCAAAAGTACCAACAGAGAAGGAATAAAGGAGGGTGGAAGCAGTTTTCATGTTATGTGTTAATAAATGTACAGGTTATAAATCAATCACTGAAAATCGTACTAGCGTTATCTTGTTTTTTGATTACATAGAGCTGACATTGCTGAAATTAAAGAGTTTTTCAAATTAAGGTTTCCTAGTGTCAAAGGGCTTCAAATCCCATATCTGGAAGAATTTTAGGAAGTTTTTTATCTGAAAAACTGCTCTAATTTAACCCCATTCATTACCCTGCTGTAGGAAAGATGCCAGAATGATGAGCTTAACAAAATTACTGCATACTCTATTCACCTAATTTTATTTGCTCAATTTAGGCATCTCAGTTGAAGTCTGAAATGCCAACTTAGCTCAAATCTTATAATTTAAAAATCACAACTCCTGCATGAGAAGAAACACTTCTGATCTATACCCACATTTCCAAATGAGAATTAAATTAGAAAGCAAACAAATTTGGAGCATTCCTGCAACCTCGATTATGCTTCCAAGCTTTTCCCCTTAAGAAATGCCTTTGATTTTAAAAATTCCATCTCACTACCTCTTTGCTCCAACTATCCCATTGCTATTCTCCAATGAAAAAGGAAGCTCTCTGCTAAACAGCTTCCCAAAAACACTGTGGACATAAAAAAAAAATAATAAAAAAATAATAAAATAAAAAAAGGCAGGAAAACCAGAATGCTCTGAGTCTAAAGTTGTGTGGGAGACAAATTTGTTTATCTTCCTATGTGAGCAGCCCAGAGAATTTTGAACTAGCAATTACATCTCATTATTGGCACTACTGAATGATATTATTAAGCAAGTGGTAAATTTTAATTTCATCGCATTCAGACACTAACAATTTCAGATTATTTTAGTTCAGTGCAGCCTCTAATACACAGGTCAGAACATACAGGTCTTGCTGCTCTACAAGCATTTTTCTTCTTTGTTGAAACACAGTGATTCACACAAATATTTTCAAGCAGAGAATAGATCAAAAGCAGCCCTGGGAGAAGGACCTGGGGGTGCTGGGGGTGAGAGCTGGACCTGCCCCAGCCCTGAGCCCCCTGCCCTGGGCTGATTCCCCAGCGTGGGCAGCAGGGGAGGGGGGATTGTGCCCCTGTGCCCCTGTGCTGAGGTGAGACCCCACCTGCAGAGCTGCCCCAGCCCTGGGCAACACCAGCACAAGGACGTGGAGCTGCTGGAGCCAGCCCAGAGGAGGCCACGCAGCTGCTGCCAGGGCTGGAGCCCCTCTGCTCTGGAGCCAGGCTGGGAGAGCTGGGGCTGCTCCCCTGCACAAGAGAAGGCTCCAGGGAGAGCTGAGAGCCCCTGGCAGGGCCTAAAGGGGCTCCAGGAGAGCTGCCCAGGGACTGGGGACAAGGCCTGCAGGGACAGCACCCAGGCAATGGCTTCCCAGTGCCAGAGGGCAGGGTTGTATTGCACATAAGGAAAAAAATTTTTTACAGTTTCTTTAAGGAAACCATTGAACAAGGTTTGAGCAGCCCAGTTTAGTGGAAGGTGTCTCTGTCCATGGAATGGAAGGTGGAACGAGATGGGAATGGGATCCATTTCCACTGAAACTATTCTGGGATCATATTAAATACATTGCAGTAGCAATACAATGTTCCTGTAGAAACTCGCATTACGACTTAAAGACAATTTTTAGTTCAGCATAAACAGGGTTTAAAAGGCACAGTTTAAAGTAACATCCTGTACTCTTTTTTCCTAAACAACAGTCATAAACATTTTTACTCAGGAAAATCCCATTAGGCTTCTGTAAGAGGAAACCATACCAAAGAAATTAAATTGCTAACATAGAAAACCATAAAGCAAATAAATGGTTTGGTTGGGGAGCTGAAACTTCTGAAATACAGCAACACATATTATCAAGGATAGCAATTTTCACAGAAGCTTAATCAACCCAACAAAAAGATGAAGTCTTTACCAAAGAGTAAAAAGGGAATTCAGGGCTTCATCCTCCTCTAAGATGTAAGGAACTACAGCACTGCAGTCAGACTTCACAAGCACTGATGTTTAAGGACACCACTCACAACTTACTTTAGGAAAAGAAAAACAACGTTTACAGCTGGTACATAGGTCTCCAGCTTTGGTCTCCAAGCAGGTACAGCAGGCTGTGATGACACTCAAGTATAACCTACTGCATCCCATAGCATGCACAAGTTACATAGGTCTCTGACCTCTTTAAAGCACACATTCTTCTCTAATTGCATTTTACTCCTACCAGCATGAGGAGAATTGACACAAACCTCCTTCCTCATGTCTTTCCCTGAATCTCACTGAAACCTCTGTGACTACCAAAGAAACTAACAGAAGTGCAACCAACAGAGTTCTTAGTGTCTCACACAGCCCTGCACGTGAGCAGCTGTGATGATAATGTGGGGGAAAAAAGGAAAACTGGATGGTGTTTCTAGCCCCATGAAGTAATTTAATGTTAAAAGTCAATGTCTAATTATTGAGGTGCATGGCAACCTCTAGTGGCATATGCCTGCTTTGGAGACAGCAAATATTCCAACACATGAAGCTACAGAAAAAGCATTTCCCTGAAGTGATCAGTCCTCTTCTTGTCACTCATTTTATTAGAATGACATGAAGAACAGATGCCAGAACACAGCTGAACTGAGGAAGACCCTCCAAGTGTTCCATATACTACAGCAGTCAGGCAAGCTGCAGAAAAGCCAGATATCATAAACAAAAGCTGTTTCCAAATAGGTTAAAGGAATTCAAGCCAACTGACTTGAAGTGTTACGGGACAAACTGAATACCTGCACTGCTGTGCAGATACATTTAAATATAACTTTAAGATATTACAAACAGCAGCACTCTACAGTGCAGTGCAGTACCACCCTCAGCAATCTGCTGATAAAAGAACTCTGAGTAATTAAACCTGTGGCAGCAGTGCAGAGAGAATCTCAGAACCACAGAATATTCTGAGCTGGAAGGGATCCACAAGGATCATTCAGTCCAACTCTTCACTGAATGGCCCATACAGGGATCAGAGAAGGGAAAGATTTCAAAGTCAGGGCAATCTACAACAGGGGACATCCAACACTAAGTGAACCTTGGATCTTACTAGAAAACATCTATTACTTCTATTTTTAACTTCCAGCAGCTGCTTGTGATAGATTTACACAAATCTGACAATTTTAATGGTTTGCTGGAATGTGATACAAATTACCCAACATTATGAAGTTGTATTTTACTGAGCTCTTAAGTGTACTACATTGAATATTCCCAGCTAATTCTTTCACAGAAAATAGTCTTCAGAATTTAAAACAATTGGCTGTCTCTGCTCAGAATAGGATTAGGAAAAAACCCTGCATGGAAATGGCATTAATTCTCACATTAAGGAAAGAGTCATTAGAGCATCTGGTGAGGTTTAAATTATGACTGTCTATTCAGTTGTATTGCTAAGTAGATTTTAAGTGTTTCAGAGCTACTTAATTTAGAAACCTATATCCTGAAATATTTCATGTAATATAAAGTACTATTCCGTTTTTCCTTTGCAGAAAACACTTTCTCATTAAGATGCTTGGACTCTGATGGTAAAGCAGAATAAGTGTATAAATATACATATTCTGCTTTGGTATCATGGAACAAAGCTCTGTCCATCATTGCTTGCTAAATTTAATAATTGTGGATAACAGACTTCCTAAGGTAGAAAAAGGAAGGACCATATATGATTCAAACACCAGCCCCTTAAGAAAGACATGTATTTTACTGCTTTTCTTGGTAACTTAAACTTCATAGCAAATCCAGTGTATTTTGAGAGGAAATCAGGTTAAAATACTTCCTCCATCATGATTAAACCTGCCAAGGCACCCAGGGCTGTAAAGTTCCTGAGAAGAAAATGCAGTAAAGTCTAACAGGAGACAGCCTGCTCCTGGAACTGGCTCTTCCTTCCAGCCTGCCCATGTCCTAGTCCCACAGGACACTTTACAACAGATTTTAATACATATTTAAAGTAGTGTCTTTTGATTTACAAGCAATCATGATCACAGCGACAAATTAAATTCCAATCTTGGTGGTCGTTTTTGCCTATTGTCCAGATGTACAATTTTCTAACTCCAGAATAAGATCCTCTTTCCCTAATACCCTTCTTGTTTTGCTGGTTCTGTTTCAAATCTAAAGTCACCTCCTTCATTACAATTTCCACTTGTAATAATATGGAGTGCCTGGCTACAAGAAGACAGAAGCTTAAAAGCAACAGCATGGAATACCTTTGGACTATGTAAGAATGTCATAGTATACATAATACAGATCTTATTGCTTTTTTTTTTTTTTTTTTTTTTCCTTATTCAGTTGATGAGTATTGACCATTTTCTCTACCAACCCTTACATTACTTCCAGGCAGAACAATACAGCTCCAACCCTGCTGGCACCCAATGGCTGGGATAGCCAGCATCCTTCTCTCTGCTGTCCTACCAGGCTAACATGTCTCCAGTTCTCCAAGTGCACTGAGGTCTCACACTGATTTATAGAAACATAGACTAGAACCATAGATCCATTTAGGTTAGAAAAACTCTTGAAGACCATCAAGTCCAACCACTCCCCCAGCACTGCCCTAGGCCACCACTGACCCATGTCCCCAGGTGGCACATGGCTTTTAAACACTTCCAGAGATGGGGACTCCCACAGCTGAACTTCTCTGACAGAACTTCCTTTCCCTGTTTTCTGCCATTCACCGCTTTGCCTTCTTTCCGCACACATTGGCGTCAAGCAGCAGAACAAGTCTGTCTACCTCCACTAAGAATATCACAGCTAAAAATCAAGCAGTAATGTTAAAGTCATGTTGTAAATATACAGAGACATAAGGAATAAGGCTCCCAAATGTTAGAGGATCCTGATAAAATGCTGCATGAAATGAGCGAAAGAGAAATTCTTAGGTCTTGAGACTAGCAAGATAACTGCTTCCTGCCCCAAATATAACCAGAAGAACACATCTGACTTTGGGCTGCAGAAACAGGTGCAGAATAAAATAGAACAAAATCAGAACCCAGGATTCTAGGAACAAGTCCTGAAGTGGAAAATGAAGTATCACAGTAAGAACCAAACTATGTTTTTGAGAGGCAGAGAAGTGTATCTCACACTGCACCAGGATCTCTGATTTCAGAACATTTCAAATGTTTGGAAAACTCAGACTTCATGTCTATGATTTGAGAAATGAGCACAGCAAATATTTAAGACAATGTCTGTGGCAAGTAAGGGGAAAATAGCTCCATTTCAAACTCTGAACCCTCTTTACTTCTGCCAAGGGTATGAAAAGAGGGCAAGTATCAGGCAGGTGAAAGGCACCAACACAATACATTCATTCTGGTAACCTGTCCTACTTTTACCACCAACCATTTTCAAAGGAGAAGTGTCTTGGACAGAATTAAATCCTTAAGAACAAGCTGTATGTCATGTTAACCCAGTCCTTGACAAAGTGTACAGGTACACAATTATTATTTTTGGCACACAGTCTGTACCTGACAAGCCCTGTAACAATTTATTCCAGATCACATTAAAGAGGACCTTCTCAGCTTCCCTTGGAGCATGGAGCAAGGCTGGCTGCCAAGATGAGAAGGATGCCTGGCGCAGGGTTGCCTGCCTTTACAATGTGCTCCACAGCACAGAAACACAATAGGAAGGACCAATTTCAATATCTGCTTCTTCAAAGTTTTGGCCTTGTTTTAGAACCAGAGCAGATACTGACTACTGACTGCTTTACAGGATAATAAACTTCATCATTTGAAAAGCATAGATCTAGGATTTATTGCTCATATTTGCAAGGTATTGACATAAAATGATCATTTAATTATGCCTGATTTAAAAAATAAGCCTTTTGCCAAATATGCAGGAAGAAATAAGCTGAAAATCCACGCTGTACAGTACTTGACAACCACCACTCAGTGCATTTTTATAACTGAATACATGACTGAATTTGTAATTCACACAAATCCCTGAAAACCTGTTCTGAAGACAGCTCTTGAGCTTTCTGTTAAGAGGATCAAAAGGCAAAGTTTCTCAGACAGAGAAACTAGTATTTTTTTTGCCCATTCAGAGCAGATTCAAATATAGAACAAGATTTATTCTGGCAACATTTAGTTGCTCAGTTATTATTTCTGCTGTTTAGTTCATTGGTATTTCTAAGGCATATAAAATTAATCTTTCTGTACTACTAAGGCACACAAAATTCAAGCTTCTCTACTCCTGTGTTTCAGTAAAGATGGCTTTCCAGCAGAGTTTTTATATTTACCTGATGATCCTCTGAGCAGCATACTGATGAAGTGAGCGGAACTGTGCTGACATATTTGCTAAGGCTGCCAGACAATTTGTATGAAGGTATTTGTCCTGTCAGAAAGAAGAGGAAAGATAAAAAAACCAACACATCAAACTGTTTGTTGGATGCATGCTGACATCTCTTACAGAAATCATTCAAAAGACTGAGTAATATATGTTGTTTTAAAAGCACAAGCAGAAATGGAAAGTGTATATACTTGGTGATGTTTGAACATGTTTTCTTAAAATATAAGGCTTGTAAAAGAGTGATTCCATACAGATTTTAGAGTGTAAACATACATGTATGCATAGACATGTTTGTATTTGTCTTTCAGTATTCATTTACAATTGCACCACAGCTGTAACATATAAACAGACATTTTCCTCCTCTCTACCTTTCTCTCTTTCCCTCATGAAGTCTTATCCCAAAACTTTCTGCCTCATAGCTCATCTCCCTGTTGACTCTTTCACACCATTCCATATATCCCACAACTACCATACCATACCATACCGTACTTCAGAGCACTGGTCCTCACTTCAGCATCCCTGAAACCGTTTGACCACATAAGCATTTATCTGATGGCCCTTTCAAAGTCAAGGGTGCTCACAGAATGAAACCTGCCCATTTATCCAATCCAAAAGGGATTAATTTCCCTATTCAAGTCTGAAATAATTAATCTATGTAACAGATCCTAAATACTACAAATACATGCCGACTTCGTTCTTATTACTTCCATTTTTTTATCATAAAACCAAAATCCTAATTTTTCCAGTTTAAAATATATTTAATATTTTGGCTACTGTTTAATGTAAAAAATTCTGTGCCTTTAATTGTTGAAAATATTAATAAGTGTGTGATACTATGTTAGTGTTTGCAAAAAAAGTAAAAAAAAAAATGCTTGAAAAATACACAAAATCAGTCTAGGCTATAAGGCTCTGAAGTTAAAGCAGTTTTGCTTTGCCAAAGCTCAAAAAGGTCTTCTCACCCAATCCTTGCCATACTTCCTAAAAAAACTAACAATAAATAGACCTGAAATTCCCACTTCTACATCATTCAGAGAGGCAATAGTTATCCCTATAAGGAATAAGTTCTTCTCTTGAAACTAAGGAACTCTTTCTTCTCAACTGAAGATGAGCTTGATGCCTCAACGAAGGTCTTTAGAGAACCATACTCAATGAACTGGAAAACAACACAGAAATTGTGTTACGAGTTCACAAACGCTTAAATTAACATTGAAGTTGATCTATTTTCTTCCCTCCTGCAAAACCAGATGCCAGCAGGTTGCAACAGAATTACTAAAATCCCACCCCCTGTTTGAAACTGAATTCAAGCTGCTGAGGTTACGAATTCACAAGTGTTCCACGTAAGTCTTACCCTTGTCCGTGTCATGTTGTACTGGATGGTTCTTATCACAACCAGTATCAGAAGACTCCCAAGTGAGATCTCTGTTAGGACACGCTCAGCATACCAAGTGATGTTTTTCAGTATCTGCAAAAGAAAAAAATAAAAGAACAAGGCTCTTCAGCACCTAGGTCTCAGTAAGAACACAGGAAGCTGTCTGGAATCTCACATTCCTAAAGACATGGAAATAAGAAATTAGTTTCCACTCTCAAATGTGACTTAGTTTTTGTACTCCAAAGCATAATTAAAACAAAATTAACAATAACAACTAAAAAAGTCAAACCTCTGCATCATTATCACCTAGATCTCACTAACTTTAAGTCATACAGAAACACAGCAAGCGTAGAAAGATGATTTACATTTGGCTCTTCACTAATTTCTATGCCCTGTGCCACCATATTCATATACTCATTTTGATCTTACTCTTGACACTTTATAAATTCTCCATTTGCACCCAAGACACCTGAATAATTCTGCCAATGCCTTGCCGTTTTCCCTCATCACTGGCTGGGCAAGAGGCAGCACACAGGAGCTCTGACTGATGGGCAAGAGCACACACACTGAAGGTCAGGGGCAGATCAACAGCGTTGAATTCACACTGAAGCCTTTCCCTTGAAAAGTATGAAGTCTCTTCCCCTAACACTTTAGATAAAGTCATCAACTAGATTAAGAGCTTCATATCTTTCCCTGCCCTCCACTATCACGGTGGATGAAGTTAACCACCTTTTCCAAGTTTACTGCAGAAGAAGAATCAATCCCCTCTTTCCTTGTAGTCAGCCAGCCTACGGAGGAAACACGTGTACCCAACACCCTGCCTTGAAGGACTGGTGAAAATGACTCAACAGGAACTGTCCTAAAAACACGGAAAAGATCCTCTGTAAATTCAGGGTTATTCTCAGTCAAAACATAAATGTGTTTAATGAGGACTACTGCACACAAATCTATCACTCTGTGTAACTTCAGGGAGAGAAGAAAGACTGAAGGAGAGCTGGAGAGGGACTGCAGAGACAAAGGCAATGGCTTCCCAGTGCCAGAGGGCAGGCCCAGCTGGGATATTGGGAAGGAATTGCTGGCTGGGAGGGTGGGCAGGCCCTGGCACAGGGTGCCCAGAGCAGCTGGGGCTGCCCCTGGATCCCTGCAGTGTCCAAGGCCAGGCTGGACAGGGCTTGCAGCAGCCTGGGACACTGGAAGCTGTCCCTGCCACTGCAGGGGGTGGAAACCTTAAGATTAATTTTTAGGTCTGTTCCAACTCAAACCATCCTGTGTACCTCTGAAAGCTCTTTCAAATTACAAGAGACATTTGAAATAGAATCCTTATTATGATTGATGTTAATTGGTAAGCTGATAAAGTTTAAGATATAAAAATAATTTTTTATTATATATGAAGACAAAAAATAAAAATTCAGATCCTTGAAATAAAATTTAAAATACTTTTTTTAAAAGCATCTCAATTACCACATGCTGCACAGTACCTGGCTCTTTATCAGCACCTTCCTATTTTCCACAAGGAAGCTAAAATGAAGCCAGTGACCTTAAGCTATAGATGGGAAAAACACTATATTATGGCAAAGGTGACAAAACATCCCCAGGTACAAGCTGAGGTGCAGTGCTTGATGGTAAACACCTTTTGCTGAAAGGATCAAAAAATCAGAATGGGGGAAGACAGAAAGACTTGAGAGGTATTTAAGGGGAGAATGGTCAAGGCTGAGGAACAAATAGGAAACATGAAATCACTACAAGAAAGGTTCCACAAATAGCAGGCGATGAGTGGATGCGGAAACCAATATAATTTCTGGTTGTAACAAGTCACTAATACTATTTTAAGACAAAGTGATGATGGTATAAATGAAAACAAGTCATCCAAGGAGTTTCAGTAAACAAGGATAACTAGTTGGGATGAACAACATAGATGATTAACAGGAAATGCCTGAAAGACAAAGCAAAATCCACACATATTTTCACAAAAAAAAGGCAACTGAAAATTTCAAAAGCTGTTAGTGTAAGTAATTAATGAAGCACACGTACAAACTTTACTGGAAGAAGATACTGTGCTAGTGAAGAACTTGATCATCCCAAGGCTGCTAAGCATAAACATATGGTAAGATATAGCAAGTTCATGGGTTACTTCACAAATGCAAAATGCTAAAGTAAGTGCAGACATTCATCCTGGTTGCCTTAATTGTAATTTCTTAGTAACAGCTTATTTATCACTACGTGAATATACCTGTTCTCAAGAGAAGATTTTATATAAAGAAATAAATTAAACACTTTGACAAATATCTCAAGCTCAAATATCTCAAGATCAGTACTGAAACCTTCCAGAAGAAAAACATATTGTTATTTAAGAAATACAGTATATGATCATTAAATAATGGTTACTCTCAGTAATAAAAAAATATAAAATATAACAAAATATAAAATTAAAAAAAAATATAGCAGGGATAAGTTGTGGTTGCACATTTCATTTCCTGACATTTAAATACTTATTGAAAATTTAACAGACTTTTAAAAAAAAACAAAATACAGCTATGAAAATGGATACTGTAAAATACTATTTGTTCTGACATGACACACAATGTAAATTGAAACCAATAGTATGTAAAGGGACATATTTCCTGATGATTATTGAAAAGAAATAACTTCACTCAATTTGCTCTGAAACGATACCCAAGAGTTTGGGGTTTAGGTTTTTTTTTTCCCTTTTAGACAAAATACACTTACCCTGGCCAAAAAACCATCAACATAACTGATTAAATATCTAATAAGTTACTTTTTGTAGTCTCTGATTTATGAGTGAAATAGCAGAGCAACCTCCTCCCACAAATAAAATAATCCCCATACTTCCTCCCACTCTCTTTGGTGCTATTTTGTGGGGCACATCCCTGCACTTCACCCACCAAAATGGAAGTTCATGATTCACTCTATGCTAGAGCTGGGAGCAGATTCCATCATGTGCTCTCCCCCATAGGCTGTCCCAGTGGGACAAGAGGAATGGGACTGGGACAAGTTAATTAGCTCCCAAGGAGTACCCTGAGCCTTCCTGCATCTCTGGACACATCTTTCTCATCCACCCATGGATCTCTGTTGCATATAGAAGCTATCACCCTTCCTGTTTTCCCTCCTTGTAGCTTATCCCACTTCCTTGCTCCCCCAGACCCCATTCCTTCACACTTCTTTCTTCTACCTGCTTCTACTCCCCCCACCCACACCTTATCATCACAGAAACACAGAATGGATTGTGTTACAATGACTTTAAAGCTCAACCCACCTTCTACTACCCCAGCTTGCTCCAAGCCCTGTCCAGCCTGGCCTTGGACACTTCCAGGGATCCAGGGGCAGCCACAGCTGTTCTGGGCACCCTGTGCCTGTGCCTCACCATCTTCACAGGGAATAATTTCTTCCCAATATCCCTTCTAACCCTGTCTTCTGTCAGGGTGAAGCCACTTTCCTTTGTCCTACCCTGCCCTGCCCAGTCTCTCAGCAAAAAGAAGCCTGACTTCACCTTCCTCAGCTTTTTGTCACTCACTTCCTATCCTGCCTCTTCACTCATTTCTCTTGTCAGGATCCCAAAATCTTACCTACTTCTTGTTAAAATCTTGTCCCTCTCCCCTACTGCACCATCCCATGCTCCATGTACAGCCAGTCCCAGCCTGTTTCAAATTTCTCCCAACTGCTGTCATATCAATGTCTCCCATTCTTCTACACTTTCTTCAATGTGTGGATGTGGCACTTGGGGACACGGGTGGCCTTGGCAGGGCTGGGGGTGGTTGGACTCGATGGCCTTGCAGGGCTTTCCCAAGCCAAACAGTTCTGTGTGGTTTCAACCACTGCCAAGCAGCAGCAGAAACATCCCAGGGAGCACAGTCCCGTCCCACGGGAGCTGCACTTGCACAAGCTGCAGCTCGTCCCTGCCTATCTCAGCTGATAACATGATCCCTGGGCAGGGGAGGATGCACACAGCCCAGATGGCTCTAGAAACAGCAAAATGAGAATATTCAGTTTCCACAGACGTCAGGACACCTCCGGCTACGTCTCTGCTGCGCAGATGGAAACAGACTGCTCCCTGTGCCCAGAGACTGATAATTTGGTCACATTTAGTCATATTATCAGCAGCAGAGCCCTGGCACAAAGGCCACCTGCCACATTTCAGATTCCTAAAGCAAAACATGAAGTTACCAGGGCTCATTAAGTACCATGCTGACAGCTGTAAGCACGGACAAAGACATGTTAATGCTCCAGTCTCACTCCAGAAACCTTCAGTGTTTCTCCCTGAAACTCTGAAAACACCAACCTGGGAAAAATGAGTTACTGAGGTATCTTCTCCTTGAAATAGTACACTGCTCTTAAAAAAAATAGATGAATTCTCAGTTATAAAGTTACATACTAGAACCTGTTACCTCTCCTCCACACTGAGGAAAGCAACCTGAGCTGGTAGGCAGTGAAATGGCTATTTCAAAAACAACAAAAGCAACCACCATCATCCATTCTGGGTTTCAGAGACATGAAGCATGAAAATACCTTAAATTTCAAAATCATCTACCTGGAACCAGTGCCCCCACTGACCAATCTCATTGGTTTGCAGTTAACATTAAACAGGGAAAAAAAAGAAAAAGCTTAGTTCTGGGGTAGTCTTGCAAGAATAATTTTAAAATAAATTAAAATGTTTTGATTAATTATTCTTTTGAATACCAGGCTCTTGGATAGTTCCAACTCAGGGAGCACAACCTGCAGATGCAAAGAGCAGGAGCTCAGTTCTACATATACCAAGCAGTGAGATTCTCAGTTTCCCACAACTTTGCTTGTGAGATATTTTTTAACACACTAAAAATAAGCACAGTTAAATCATGATTTACAGTCTATCACCACTTACTACAGCATAAAGTGCTACAGTAGCACAATAAGGTTACTGCTACATAAAATATCTTATGTGTTATTTTGACTTTAACGTCTGATGTAATTTTATTTAGAATTTCATAAATCAGAGACAAAAGATCACCAATACTTGTCTCTCTGGAGAATTCTCACATTTACTTGTTTACTCTGCTATTATAATTATTGTTATTATTAGTGAAAGAAATGGAGTTCTGTGTGGTTACAGTGACCCAACTGCATTAAACCAATTGCAGGAACAGGACCTATGATTTTGATCATATTTTCCAGGCAGTTAAGACCACATTCATTTTAAATAAAAAATGCTTCAGCATCCTACAGCAGTCAAAAAGAGTTCCTGTGGTTTCCTGAGCTCCTTACCAGTTGGTATAATCACCAGATTTATAAAACTTCACTTACTAAAATTAATCCTAAAAATCAATAAATAAATGTGGGTTAAATGCCACAAAGGAAAATAGTCCATAAATGAACTGTACAGTCATGGTTCTTATAAGAACAGTACACAGGATACACAGCAGAGAGAAAAACAGGTTGATTTAAAATTCAGCACATCTCTTTTTCTTCATATTTTACCCAAGTAAAAGATTTTCCATAGAGGAAAAAACCAATCCTGCTGTAACTGCTAGAATTTGGTATGCATTTGCATGCATGAGGCTTATGAAGCTGATGCTAGATGCTTACATTTTACAGAAAGGCCTACACAGATTTTCTGACTTCCATCATTTTGCAGACCTATGATACCCTCTTAGGCTTTAGGAGATGTGGAGTCAATATTTAAGAATGTATGAGACTAATTTTGTACTAAATACTGGAGTTTCTGAACAGAAACTTGCTCATTCATCCCTGAAAATATCTATTTAATTAATTCAAAGACATGGGTGAGGGGAATGGATTTGTAAGTATGACTTTGACATGGTTTTTTTTTTTTCCCTTACACTTATTTCCCTCCTTGGGATCTGCAGGAATGTGTAGGAGAAGCTCACAGAGACAGGCCTGAAGGCTCCTGCACCTCACAGCCACCTTCTCATTATCCACCCAAGAACCAACTCCAGCAAAACTCTGGTCACAGCAATATTAACAAAATGGTACCAGACCCTACTGAGCAGGAAAACACAACCACAGAGGAAAGAAAGAAGCAGTTAGTGAATATCTGGAGTAAAATTTAAAAAAAAGGGTGAAGAAAATGGAAGACGCAAAGGCATGACTGAAAAAAAGATCAGAGCAGGGTAAAAGGAATAAGGTGGGGTTTGTGTTTTTATTAAGATAAAAGTAGTAAACCAATATGCACATTGCAAGCAAACATTACAACTCTGTTGGCATGGTTAGCTGAAAGGCAGGATTAACCGGAAAAGAAAACTTGATTTATGTTCTCATTCCACAGCTGGATCCTCATTAAGGAATTTAGGGAAATCTTCCATTTTTACTCATCCAGTAAGGAATTTATTGAAAGACTGTGTGTAAAGCCTCTAAAATGAACAAAGAGTGATAGAGGAAGAGACTGAGGCAGGAATGATACCTTGTCTGCTGAATTCCAGCTCTCAGTAAGTCCAGTTTATGAGACAGGATAAATGACTCAGTGACATGGAACCCAAAAATACACATCACAAATGTACATCTCTGGTGCACATGTACAGGTTCAAGGCACACGAAGTCGAAGGCAGGAAAAAGCTTCAAGAAAATATTGCAGTCATCTGCTTGGTTACTATAGGTGCTCTTAAAAGCTGCTTCCTAAAAGGTATTCCCAGGAAACTGCACTTAAATAATATCTTCCTGCTTTTTACACACAGAGCTATACTAAATAATCTGAAATTTCAGAGAAAACATACTGTAAGTCTCTACTGTTTGGCAACAAGAAAAAATGTCAGCTCCCTCCAAAACAGGTTGGAAATTCACCTGGGAGAGACTTCCATTTAGGAACATTTGCTTTCAGCATTTTGCATTGCAATAATTTCATACAGACAATAATTTACAAAGGTAGTAATTTCCCCAAAAGAGAATTTCTGTATCCTAGTCAAAAAAATAAATTAATTTTTTAATTTAATATTTTTAATTAATAAAGTGCAAATATCTTATGCAGTATCATAGTTTTAGAAGCTGGGAAACTAGGACATAATTGTCCAAGGTATTCTTCTGCACAGATGGTCAAGGTCCATCAAAGCTAGTAAAAATTTGGATCCGGTTATATGGACAACATTAAACAGAAATTAATCTAACAGAGAGACAGAAAAAGAAGTGCCAAGTAAGGAAGTAACATTTAGTATGGAAAATACAACTCCAGCTAAAGGCTGCATCAAACTAGTTAAGCAAAGTTTTTCAAGAGAAATAAAAAAGGTTTCCTGTTTTTTTTCCCCTCTCTTCTAGGCCCTCCACTTCCATGGCAAACATTCAGCACCTTTGAGGCAGCCTGCCCGGCTATTACTAGGCTGATTTGTAACAGGGAACACCAAAAAAAGACAGAAAATGAGATATTTGCAGCAGTTTCTCTACAGGAGGGAGTGTTTTTGTTCGTTTCACTTGGGAAAAGTTTTGAAATGAGTCTTCAGGTTTCTTCCTCTTCTTACAAAACAAAGATGTATATGCTATCAAATTTGGATAAGCTCATACACCCTCTGCTGAAGGAACAGATTTGCTGATGTATCTTTTTAGAAGTAAATATTTAGATTAGTCTTAGAGCTGAAGGATTATTTACCAAAACAGCAACTCACCACTTCATGAATGGATCGGTTGAAGCCATCATCTTCTGTAAGGATCAGCAAAATTATAAGGGCCATGTAAACATGGTGTGAATTCCTTTCTTCAACGTGATACAGAATTTCAAGAATTGGCAGAACCTTTAAGGAAGGAAAAATATGTGTATTAGTTTAGTCTTCAAATACCTCAGATACTAAACAGAGGCAGTTCTAAAGGTCCCGTGTATTGCCCTGCCCTTGACAATTCATACCAGTTCCTCCCTCTTGAAACAACCACCCCTGAGCCGTGACATACAGTGTCCAAACACCTTCCATCTGCTTTGTTTTGTATCACAAGAGTGTCTAAACAAGTGCTTTCTTGTGGTCAGAAATGGAATTTCAATCCCTGATAAATGAGATTCCCAGCCATACCAGTTACCATAATCTCCAAAAGCTGCAGTCCTCCTCTCTACACTATGGGGAAAACAGAATTGTTAAACAAGATTTTCAGCAGTCCAAGCAGGAAAACAGTTGTGTCTACCCATCTGTGCTACCACAAAGCCTGCTCTGAAAAGCCTTTCCTCATCAAACCTAGCCAAGTATATGACAGCTGAGGTGAATAGAGGCACTTTGAGACATGGAAGTTAAATCCCATTTTGGTGTGCGAAGATAATACCAGAAAGAAACCAGTTTGGGTTGGGTTAAGACTAGAAGAGGCCTGTTTTTCCAATTTTAGATAATATGCAGCCAAAGAGAACTGACTGATCATTATGATTAGAGTTCAGCCCAAGGTCTTGCAACATTTCCACCAGGATGAACAGCTTAAGCCAAACCCTTGCAATAATAACGAAAATGAGATTTCATTGCAACAGCAAGCATACCTGAATGCTAGTCTAAAGTTAATCCAGATGCAAACGTTGTCTCTCTACCAAATGAAAATTAGCTTTCTACTGGCTCGGTACAACGTGGCTTCCCTGGGCTGCAGAAATAGGCCGAAATCACAAAAAGCCCTGGAAAAAGGAACTGGAGAAAGCCCTCAGTTCCAAGAAGCTTCTAGACACCTAAAAACTTGCTGTTTTTCAAAACAGGCCAAATGCAGCTGGATGAATCATGTGAAACCTATTCTGGTGAGCAGCCAGGACACCAAGTGCTTCACAAGCCTCTGAAGTTACCAAAATGTTCTCTTACAATCAACCATCCTCGAAACAGTTGAGACATACTAAACCAGTTTCTATTAGAATGAAATGAGATTGGTCTAAATGCTGCAGGCCACAAATCCTTTTGACACATACTTTGGTCAGGGTCAAGGATGACAACAGAAGCAAAGGGAGAACATACATACAGTAATGCTTTTTATTAATATTAAATAAATATTAAAATAAAAATATTTTTAAAAAATTACACGCTGCAAACAACCTTCCCTTACCTTTTCAAAGGATCCTTCAGAAACTTCTCTCCCCAGTGGAAACTAGAGTACCATCTTTGTGTTTTCTTAATATTAGTCTTGAGTAAAGACCAGGTTTTCCCTAGAACTCCTAGTTAGCATATAGACAAAAAAATTTGTCCTTTTCCTTGTATGGGGAGAGAGATAAACATCACTGCTTTAGTCCACCATTCAAATTGTTTTTATCTCCACAACTACATGCTACCTGTCTGCAGCTTTGCAGTGTAAAAGCAGTGTCATTTCCACATCCAAGAGTTATTACAATAAGCTGGATGGAACTGGAAGCAACATAAAACTTATGAAGAATTGCATTTACAACTGGACTTTGCAGGGAGAACAACAAAAGCCTTGCTGTAGGTAACCACTGGAACAACTTCTTAGGTTTCTAGACAGATTCCAGACGGAAGCACAGAATGGTTTGGGTTGGAAGGGACCTTTAAAGATAATTGTGATTCAGTCTGGTTGTGTTAAACCCTACAAACCACTCTGGCAAAACATATTCCTTCAGAACAGTGCAAAATATCAATTCTGTCTATGCATATTAATACTAATTGTAACTGAAAAAGTCCATTCATGTCCTTATGTGCTCCAAGTCCTGCAACTGTGTTGCTGCAAACTACATTTAAAAATACATGATATTGAGACATTGCAGCCATTCCTCTACAAGCCAAGATGTGAAAGTGCTGTTACTAAAGCTCCATACTTGCTACTGAGGAGTAGTCTGGCACTCCAGACCATGGCAGTCAGTCCTCCTGTCCCAAACAAACCTCTGTTGCTTCCAAAATCTCCACTCCTTTGGCCACATTTCCCTTTCCACTCCTCTTTCAGGCTTTGCACTGTCTACACACTGGACAAAATTCAGGGAGGCAACTGGCAACTTAATTCTCTTTTATGTGCCATTTCCGGATGGAACCAGAATCAATTTATACACTTTCAATAATCTTTCCTCCTTACAACACTTCTTCCTTTGTGTATTGATTGCTGGGGTGCATACACACCTTTAGGACAAGTATTCTTGTATATACTGTTCTCAAAACAAAAACTAGTGAATAAGCCACCACTTCTATTAAAAAGTTACAATATATGATTCAATTAAAACTCTACTCATATGAAAATGTAAAATTGGAAATACTCTGGGAGATGCCTGGGAGGAGTCTTGGGTGGAGGCTGGAGGAGACAGTTTTCTTTAAAAGAGGAAGGCTTTTAGGTGGTTTCCTTGGAGAAGTCTGGGGCAGAAACCTGGGTCTCAGGTCTCTAGAAGAATTCAAAGAACCCTGGGAGATGCCTGGAAGGAGTCTCAAGTGAATCTTGGAAGTGAGATCTGGTATTTAAAGAGCAAAAACATCCCAGGTATCTTCTCTGAAGGAGTCCAGGGCTGCTGCCTGGGACCTCAGGCGTCTCAAATAAAGGTGCAAACTGCAGGAGTTGCCTGGGAGGAGTCTCAGGAGGATTCTGGAAAAGACAGATTCCTCCAAAAGAGAAGAATCTTCTCAGTTAATATTTTAATTATATTAAAATTTATCTAGACTTTCAATTGAAATACTTTTCTACACTTCTATGCTACATGCATGCATTAAAACTTTGGTACCTATCTTACAGAATGGTTTTATCCTATCCTATATTGAGAAGACAGCCACCATGTCTTTTGTATTGCTGACCCTTTTCCTCACAGTCATCACACTACCTCTACTGCACCACTACTAACACTTCTCCCTTAGGAACAGCTTTTAACTGGCAAGAAACAGCCACCATTAAAAAGTTACTTTTAATCCCCAAAACAAGTAAAATACGTAAAAACAGACACTGAAAATTGCAGGTGCTATATTCAGTCCAGGGTTGGTTTCCCCAGTAAAGTTTAAAAATACATTGTCTTTAGTAATCCACAAAATACAAGCAGTAACCTGCTTAAGACAAATTTATATGACAGGAAAAAATATTCCTGTACCATCAGCTGATAAAAATATATCATCATTTATGCTATTTCATTCCAGTCATGTTGAGCAGCAACAAAATCTCAACTCAGCAGCTAAAGCAAACACATCCAATAGCTCATTTCTTACGTGCAGAAATCTCACTGGTATATTTACCTGCAATGTTGGTGCTAATTGCTCTTTCAAACAGAAGAAGCTCAACAGTCTCCCACCCACAGACCAGAACACTTTCCTGATCAAAAAATGTGCTAACTGCACTCTATTTCACCTGTCCCACCACTTTCTGGAAGATCCCTGCGAGCACTTTGAAAAGGACAGCCAAATACTAGATGTAAACTTCTCTAACAGAAGATTCTCTAGCATCAGATATTTAATCCAGTTATTTTAAAAAATGAAGTCATGGAGGACACACAAAGATCCTATTCATTTTGCCAAGCAGAATTATAGTAAGACCAAAATAGGTTCTTTATTAACAATAAAACACAAAGTCCAACGGAAGGTGAAGGTATTTAGCTATAAGTGGCAGAGAGGGATTCATACAAATGAGGAAGTGAGCTGAGACAGTATCTGTTGTACCAGCTAAGAAAAACAAACTGTTTTAATTTACAAGTTAAACTGAAGTTGAAAAAGAGCAGAGACACATTTCAAAAATCGTTATGAAATGTTACAGATCACCTTCTGGTGATGGTTCCTGGGCACAGAAAGGGAGACAAATTAAAATGGAGGAAAACACAACGTATGGGATGCACTGAGAGCAAAGAAACAGTAAAAACCTGCAAAATCCCCTAAAGTTTAGGATGAGCTCTGAGCTGTGGACATGATCTCATATAGCACCTATATACCCTTATACCTCATTCATCCAACTGCTTCTGTACAAAGAGGCCACTGATGTACACCACATGCGTCCAAAAAGCCCCCCACCCTCATTCAAAGATCATTTTGACTCTGAATTAATGACCTTACTGCTTTAGTCCTATATCTCCGGATGGCGGGAATCAGGCTTTAGTTCTTATCATCCCTCTCCACAAGAAGAGATTCCTGTTTTTTCAAGGATTCCCCTTTATGAAGACACATACACATCCTGATACTCCCCAAGCTCTTCTCTGGCCAGCTGGAGCTAGCTTCTTAGGCCTCTCAGAGTGTTATTGTTAATTTTAAAGCAAAAACTGCCATGTTTCTCAACACTGGCCCATTTTTCAATAGACTTTAACTATTTCATGAAGTCTGGAAGTACAACACCAGAATAGTACACAGCATATCAGCACCACTCTCATCACACAGGGAAGGACAGCCAGCTCCAGTACTCAAGTCCCTTCATATCATTTTCAAGTCTAAGACTGAATTACTCCTTTCCACCACAGGACTTTAGTTAGGAGGTCATGATTTCTTTGTCCAGTAGCCCTCCCAGTTCTTTTTGGGTCTGGCTCAGCCTGCCTTACTGAGCAATTAAAACTGCTCTTCTCAGTTTGTTGCTGCTTATCCTTATCTACTGGCCCGATGAAAACAAGATTGGACAAAGATGTCAGTAACTTGTCAGCAGAGATTATAAAGAAGCAACATGAAGAGCAAAATAAGAGCAGTTTCAAATGTTGGTATGGAAAAAAAAATCAAAATACCCACAAAAAACATATTTTCAACTTTTCAGTGATCCTTTTCTGAATTTTTTCAGCTTTTCCCATGAAGTGTTTAAAGTTGTTGATAATTTCTGGGATTTTCTGACTATTTCTTTTTAGGTGATAATAAGAAAATATCTTACACTGCAGAGCATCTGAGTACCTGCATCTTGGCTTGTTTTGACAGATGCACAGCATTGTTTTTCTGGAAGCTTTACAGTGTATCTGACACCATAATTATAAAACAATGCACACACCTAATATTTACTTGTTTAGAGCAACCTGGGATAGTGGAAGGCATCCTTGCACATGCAGGGGATTTGAACAAGATGGACTATAAGGACCCTTCCAACCCAAACCCTTCTGGGATTCTATTCTGTGATTCTAAAGATACAACAAATTGTTATGGTTAGCAGCTGTTAACTTGTCATATCACACACTAGCAACCCCAAAAATTATACACGACCATTTGTTCACAGAATTCATGCAAAATGACTCAGCCCTTGCCTACATAATCTGCAGTGGACACAGGTTCAGTCTTGAATCAATTCAGCATCAACCATCTCACCCCAGTTTGCCAACAGTGTTGTCTATCAACTCCGATTTTAGCAATACATCTGCTAGAACTTGGACAGAAACCAAACTCACTCTATATCTGCCACCAAACAGGCAAGGGATCTAATTACCTGGCAAGATTTCAAATATTAAAATGGAAAGGGTCCTCTATTCTGTTACCAATTCCCCTAGACAGCCATTATCTTATTAAAGGAATGCTTTTTAATAAGTAAGATTTGTTGAAGTGGTTTGTGACATAACTAAAGTGGGGAACATAAGCTAATTTATAACCTACAAAAACCATACCAGGTGTCTGTTATATTGGCCATTAACCACAATCCTATTTAAGTGGCTAAAAAGGCACTACAGTTGTATTTCTATAAAATCTGTGAGCTGCTCCTCGAGGAGTTTCAGTCTTAGGTCAACCCTGTAAGACATTTGGCATGTTAGTTCAGTTACAGCTCATTTTGTTAACTATTACTCTTGAAAGTACAGGGCAAGCTTGTGCAACTTTTTGGCCTGAATATCCGAAAGAGATAAATAAAATAATGAACAGAATGATATCTGCTACCAGTTTCTCTACACCATGATCAGAAGTGGGCAGGTTTGACCTGGGTCATGATAGTGGCACAAAAAAAGAGAGAATCCAAGCCGGTCTTGTAGCTTTACCAGTACCACCCTTGACTGCACTGACATGTTCAGCACCACACTCCTGTGATGACAAAAATAAGTGAGCTAGAACTGGTGAATGAGTGATCCAGAATCTACTGCTCCCACTGCAGAACAGAGGCCACTTGCAGCTGGTGACACCCAAGCTTGCAGGGCCAATCCCACGTGATGAGAACAAAGGAGGCAGAGAAGGACTCACCAGATTTTCTATGTCTGTCCGTGCCAACACGTAGGTCCTCATATTGCTGTTCTGATGCAGAAGCATGTATAAGAGAAGAGTGGCTTGATCAGATTTCTGCTGCTCACATAAAGCTGTGTATAAACTGTTAAAGTTAATCTGGAAAGCGTGTGGATTTGATGATGAAAAAGCGGTATTATCTGAAATAAAGAAATAAAAGAAAATCTTTAACAAATACATTTATCATTCAGTTATTTGTTCATTTTATAGAATCTCTGGGGGAAATATTTAATACACCACAGAAAGCAAGAAATAAAAATCACCAGAGACTCTTATCACCAATGGTCATAAACCTTAACAGAGTCTCATTAAGGTTTCGTTGTGCCAAAAAGCTGAGGCTGTCCTCCCATATGAGTTTGAGTAAAACCTCCATACCTGCACAAAACATTTGCTTTTTTCATAAAACAATTTTGTCCCTCCTTATGGCTTCCACTGCTAAGAAGGAATGTGATTCCCAGGAGCTGCTGGAAGGGGGGCAGCCATAAGGTCTTCTCTGGAACCAATATATTAACAATTAACATCCAAACCCTACACATCAAACTTAAAGGTTTAGTTCTCTGGCATTAAGGTGGAGTATGTCCCATCCACCCCTTTTTGGGATGGCATGAAGGGGGGATCTGCATAGGTCAAGATTACTGTGATGTCTCAGTGGAACAGCTGTCAGGACTTTAAGAGGTGTGTGGTGGGGAGTTCGGTGGGTTGAGTGACATTGTCAGACATCCCTCAAGGTAACAGCACTTTGTTCATAATCACAATATACTCTGTGCCAGGGCTGGAAGCGAAAATAAAACAGATTTCTGTTCACAGAACCTTTACCAGTTTTAATAAAAATGTCCATCTGCACAGATCTCTAAGGTCTAGAAATTCCCTGTGGAAACAGAAAATGCTAGTACTTACAGGGGGCTTTTGAAGAACATGGAGAGTGAGAGAATTTTTACATGGGCAAATAGCCATTGTACAAGGGGGAAGGGTTTTAAACTGAAAGAAAAGATATTTAGATGAGAGATCAGGAAGAAATTCTTCCCTGGAAGAGTGGGCAGGCCCTGGCACAGGGTGCCCAGAGAAGCTGTGGCTGCCCCTGGATCCCTGGAAGTGTCCAACGTCAGGTTGGAGCAACCTGGGATGGTGGAAAGTGTCCCTGCCCATGGCAGGAGAGTTGAAACTGTTGATCCTGAAGGTCCCTTCCAACCCAAAGCACACTGCAGTTCTATGATTTTAAGCCCATATTCTTATTGAAGTTTGCTAAGTAGCTTTCAGCACAGAAGAGTGTGGCAGTCGTCAAGTATTTTGAACAACATTTCCACCCACTTTGTATGGAAAAAGTGCTTGGAATTGCTGCAGGAGCACTGCAGGAGCCCTGGCTACCAATGGTTTTGTGGGGCCCAGCAGACAGAGTGCCGGGGAGCCACTGCTCCTCTTGGCCAGGGCAAGGGGAGGACAGCTCCAGCCATTGAGCTGGAGGCAGCAGGAGGCCCTGGAGCAAACAGGACTCCCTCCTGTAGGAGCTGGGAGCCACAGGAGACACAGCCCTGCAGCTATGGAAACCCTGCCTGCCCCCAAACCATGCACCCGCAGGAGCAGCAGAGACCCCAACCTGGCCTTCCTCAATTACTGATCTGATTATGGACCAGCTGGTTTAAAACCTTCCTGCTTTGGGTAGGAATTTCCCTTTCAGAAGGAAAACCTGGATGTAGACAGAACAATTCAGTCCTTGGTGCCACAGGTGCTGAGAAGCTCCCCTTGACTTTGCAGCTTCACTTCTGAGGGTGTTTAAGCTGTGCCACTGGGACTTACAGCATGCCACTATCAGTTTATAAAAGGATACTAAAAAGTCCAGTAAAATCAAAATCTAAACAGAATTAAATAAACTTACCAGCAACACCAGCATATTCTGCAGAACATTAAACGGATAAACAGAAAAATTAAACTGTCCTAGACCACGTACAAAAAAAAAAAACCTATCCTGAATTATTCTAGTTTTGTCCAATTAAATTACAGAAATTATTTTAACAAAAATGCCAATTTTCCTTTTATAGTATATATTATGGCAGCAGCCAGCCTCTTTTTTTCACATTACTTTCCTCTTAGAAACCCCTTAGAATGTTCACAGAAATCAAATTTAAGCTCAATTACGAGTATTGCTAGTGGAAACAAGTTTCTGGGAAACAATAAGTCATTCTATCAACATACACATGTAGAAAAAATACAGCTTTTCATGCTACATTTGACACAAAATAAGTTGTTTGAAAATTTTATAATGATATATGTATACTGTGCTTTAATGAAATACATTACTGGCTACTGATGGCATGAAACAAAGTGAACCAAAATTCAACACTAAAAGAAGCTTGCAGTTTAAAGACAGAACAAAACAAAAACTTTATCAACAGTTTGATCTCAACTACCTGTAAATGGTATCCAAATAAATCAAAGAAGCATGTTAGGACTCAGAATTGTTCTTATGAGAACAATCCTCCACCTTCACAACCCAATAAATTTTCCTAGGTAATGGTGAATTAATTTAGAGCTCAACCTGGTTAAAACTTAATGGATAAAGGAATACAAAACAACCCCAGAAGAAAGTGTGTAACTCAGGATATTACTGCGGCTTCACAGGTTGTCACACAGCTCCTGAGCTCTGTGCATGGTGCCAACCTGCACAAAGCCAATGAAAGGTAACACCACACAGCTCAGACTCAGAGATTTAAGTATAGATAAAGTATACATGGAAAATGGTGGAGTCCCCATGGCTACAGGAATTTAAAAGCCATGTGGAAGTGGCACTTAGGGGCATGGGGTAGTGGTGGCTTTGGCAGTGCTGGGGAATGGCTGGACTTGGAGGGCTGTTCCAACCTAAGTGATCCTGTGATTCTGTGACAGGCACAGGCTGCACACTGAGCTATCTAGATAGAACAAGCAGTGTTAGGGCATTCCCATGTCCCAAACAAGACCCTCTGCCAGTCAGTGCCACATGGCACCTACAGATACCTGACACACCTGTCTCCTCAAAATCCAGACAAGCGGCAATACAACTATGAAACCTCCCATACATACAAAATTCAATCAAAATGCAAGTGTTTCAGTTAAACATTTTTTTCTTTTTTTGAAATACAAGAATACAGTCAGCAAACCCAGGCAGAAATTTAATTATTTATCATCTCTCCAAGGACTATGACTCCAGGACAAAAAGTGCTACAAATTTTTAGGGGACTCCTGCAGATTCTTGGATAACCAATCTACTTATCGGTTATTTTTATCTATATTTTATGAGGTTATAAAGTCACAGAACCAACAAGGTCAGCAGGAACCTTTAAGAACTTCTAGCTCAGGAAGTCAACTGGATCAGGATTATGAAGCTTTCTAGTATTTCTCAACAGAAGAAAGAAGTATTCTCCCTCTGTCCCCACCATTGAGTTAAAGCAGCTGACGAACTCCACCTCAAAACTCCCAGATAAAAAAGTGTTATTACTGCTCTTCCATTCATGTGCTGGAAAGACAACCAATCTTGGAAAGAGAACCTCTAAGCAATCACTGCATCTTAAAACTCTATTTCACCCGTGCAGGCTCAGAAGTAAGAACAGATACAAACCTTGTGTGTTCTTGAAGGACATGATGGCTTGCCTGTATGGATTTGGGATGTCTGGAGCATCAGTCAGGTTGGCCAGGACCAGCAGCAGCAGCAGGCTCTGGCTGGCCAGAGGGGAGCACTGCTCCAGCTGTGCCGATGCTTTGCTGCCCACCCCACCCAGCGTGAACACTGTCCACAGGCCAGCTGCAGAGAAAAAATAACAAATAACAGGTTTGGTCATATTTTGGTCGCATTTTAATAAACAAGGCTATTTTAGATAGTGGGTTTAGATTAGATATTGGAACAAAATCCTTCCTGGGGGGGTGAGCAAGCCCTGGCACAGGGTGTCCAGAGAAGCTGCAGCTGCCCCTGGAAGTGGCCAAGGCCAGGTTGGACATTGGGGCTTGGAGCAACCTGAGATAGTGGAAGGTGTCCCTGCCCATGGGAGGGGTTGGAACTGGGTGGTCTTTAAGGTCCTTCCAGCCAAACCATTCTCTGATTCCGCAATTGTACATTGTGCATGTACAGCTCCAATAGTAACCCATAATGCATAAAGCCAATGTAATGTCCCTGAAGGCTGCTTGAAAAAACTTTCATCACACTACCTAAACTTCGATGATATGACCTCAAATGCAGAGAAATTTTCACACTTACAGCACTAACAAGAATTAACTTCAATACCAAGCTACTGCATTTGAAACTCTGTTCCTAATTACAGTGTTGGTGAAACTAGATGACCAGCTACATACCCAAATTACTTATTAAATACTGATTAGAGAAGAAGGAGCTTCAGAGGAGGATTAAAGGACTCCCCTCATCCCTCTCTAGCAAGTCCATTCATCCTTATACCCTTGCCACTGCTCATGGGATTGTATTACAGCATTGGAAAAAAACTGAGAAAAGCAACAAAATTGAAACAGGGATGCTGCAGACTCAGCATTATTGGAGCACAAAGTCAGAGGAAAGGACAAAACCTCCATGGTTATCACATCTGGGCTCTTGATACATTCATTCCAAGGGGATAAGGAGCAGCCCCTCCCAACAGTATTAGATTCATCCCCAAATGCTTGCCTAGCAGTTTGTATTTTTTAGTGCATCTTGAAATTTTATGGCAGAGACTAAGCATTTCATCAAACTGTTAATTTGAAAGGTCAAAGCTTTGAGTTATACAGGAAAAAAAAATAGTAAGTTCTACTTTAAAAAAGGTTCATCCTTATTTTCTCTTTTAATCAATGCCTAAATCAAGAATTGATTACAACACACCTTCTTAAAGAAAACAGACAAATTAAAAAGGTTTCATTTTCAATCTTCTAGTCTGCAAGACTCAAGGTGCAAATGATAAAAACCTGTAAGCCATTTGAATGCAAAACATTAAAGTATAACCAATTAAAATAATTTCAACTTCTCTTAGCCCTACAAAATTTCAAGCCACTCAATGACAATTTTTCTTCTAATGTAATTATACAGTCAGCTTATGTAAAAAAACAATGCCCCCTCATTAGGACAATTGCAGGGCAATTACTGCCATGTCATGGGCAAGGCAACTAATGCCACTCAGTGTTAAGCAGCTTGAGAGAGTTCTTATAATAAAAAGTACTATAATTGCAGCCTTCTTAGCAAAACTTTCATGTTACATTAATAACCCTTTATCACCATGTTTTTCATCACTGTTCTTATCAGAATGAATCATGGTGACCATGAAGTTTTTAAGCTCACATGAGTTAACCGGAGAGCTAACACGCAAAGAAACTATTTCTGAAACCCTGAAACAACTGTACAATTATCACATGTAAAATGATAATATATAATATATTAAATAAATTAAAATTAATATTAATTAATATGTAATACATATTAAATAAATTAAAATTATAATTTTTAAACTTTAATGTAGTTTTTGTTTTTAATTTTCTACCACCCTATCCTTCTGTGGCTGCCATCTGCCATTACTATGTCTTTCCTCAACAGTTAGGAAAAGAGAGATATGGCAAAAACACCTGTTATTAATCTGAATCTTCCATCCGGGAGAATGAGGTCACTCTGTCTGATAAAAATCTGCACATTAATACGGGACCTAAGTAATCACCTGAAGTTCTCTTGTGTATTGACAAGTCCTTCAGAAAACCAATCCCAAGTAACAGGTTCATAACATTCATTTCAGTTACAAGAGCACTGTCACATTAGGGGCTAAGTATTGGCTGATGCTTCCAACACACTCAAATTAAAATCATTTTAAAGGAAAATATTTTTCTGATCATGAAGAGCAGCTTAAAAATGCTAAATAGGTAAAGAGCCTGGGAGGACAGAGGGACAGGAAGTTTCTAGCTGTATGTAGGAGCATTTTCACAATATCTGAAATACTACTTTGTTAAACCTAATTTTATATTTATGCATATTTCAAAATTAAAAGACTATATTTAACTTCTTTAACACAGTAACAAAAGTAACTAAAACAAAGTAACTTATGCCACACTCCCTTAGAGCTTTCCTTACTATATTCTTTTCAGATTCTGAAGAAGAATAGACACTGATACAGTGTGGACAGAATAATATTTTAGATTCTGCTTCTTCAGAACACCACAGGAAAAAAAAAACGCAGAATACAAGGAAGAAAATTCCATGTTTAAAAGGGATGAAGGCCAGGTTGGACAGGGCTTGGAGAACGTGGGATAATGGAAGGTGTCCCCACCCACGGCAGGGGTTAGAACAAGATGAGCTTTGAAATCCCTTCCAACCCAAATCATCCACGATTCCATGAAAACTCCTGTAAAAGCCAACAGGATATCCATAGATGGCTGCAACAGTACTAGTTCTGCCTGCCATCATTACAGGCATGAAGAGAAATTTGACTAAATGTTTCAATATATAGATTGGATTTCTTTCATTTTGAGGTTTTTTATTTTACTTCTATCCTCTTGTCACTTTTTTATATATCACAAGATAAATACAAATTCCAGATGTTTTTGTAAAGCTTTCTACATCTGGAAGGTGGTAAAGATAAGCTAGGCTTCTCAAAACTGAACCACTAAACTGTGAAAAGGAGGGAAGGATAGATTACCTGAAATAGCATCATGAGGCAAACTGCTTCTGAAGATTTATAAAATCTTGAAAAGGCTCTACAGTACCAAATACTACCTTTCTGGTCCCAATTATAAAGCTGATGAAGTCAACAATCCACAACCCTAAAAGAGTCACTTCAACATTGCTGTAGTTTAACAGCACACAGCCAATCACTCTCTTCTCTCTCACGAGATGGGGAAGAGAACTGAGAGAAAACACAACACTCATGGGTTGAGAGGAAGGCAATTCAATAGGACTGAAAAAGAAGGGAAAATGATGATTATAATAATGATGATAAAAGAATATACAGAGGAAGTGATGCACAGTGCAGTTGCCCCCCAGTTTTACTGCTCAGCATGACAGAATATGGGATATCCCTTCAACCAGTTGGGTCAGCTGTTCTGAATGTATCCCTTTCCAGCTCTTTGTGCCTTAAGGAAACTTGAAGCTCAATCCATTCTAACGCCTGCCATGTGCAGGGACACCTTCCACCATCCCAGGTTGCTCCAAGCCCTGTCCAGCCTGGTCTGGGACACCTTCCAGGGATCCAGGGGCAGCCACAGCTTCTCTGAAAAACCCGTGCCAGGGCCTGCCCACCCTCACAGCCAGGAATTTCTTCCTAGATTATAAGAAGGTGACAAGTCCTTGACTCAGCATAAGCGTGACTTAGCAACAACTAAAATGTCAGGGTGATATTAACATTACCCAGCACTGCAACTCTATCCAAGCTGAAAACAAGACAAACATTGAGGTATTTGGATCATTTATTTCATTTATACAGTTTACTGTTTTCTGCAGAATACTTTCAGTTGAGTATCTCTAATATTTGTCCATCACTTCTAACTGTGTCCAGCTCTGGGCTCTCCAGTACAAGAGAGACATGGAGCTCCTGGAGGGGCTCCAGTGGAGAGTGACACATATACTGAAGGGCCTGGAGCATCTCTGTGTCCAGGAAAGGCTGAGGGAGCTGGGGCTGCTCAGCCTTGAGAGGAGCCCCAACTGAGAGGAGCCTCAGCCCTCGTTGTCCCTGGGTGTCTCTGGGTGTCCCTGGGTGCAGGGAGGTCAGAGCAGAGCCCAGGCTCTGCTCCAGGGTCCAGCAATGGCACCAGAGCAATGGGCAGGGACTGAGCCCACAAACTGCCTGTGTACAGGAAGAACAACCTCTGCCCTGAACAGAGACCAGAGAGGGGAGGAATCTCCCTCACCGGGGTATTCCAGACCCTTCTGGGCACAATCCTGTGCCATGTGCTCTGGGATGGCCCTGCTGGAGCAGGGAAGTGGGGTCAGATGTCCCACTGTGGGCCCTTCCATCCTGACCAGCTCTGGGATTCACTGATATAATTTTATTCCTTGACTCAGTCCCACATGGAACCACACTGCTAGAAGTCAATTGGAGAACTGTAAAATTCTCCCAATTATTTCTGGGAAATACTTGAATACTTTACTAAGGAACTGCCTGCTTTTATCTTAAAAAACAGATTAACAGATTCATTTTTGCCCTTTGCTTACACCAAACTAGCCACCACAGATTTTTCTCCCCTGTTCATACAACTCTATGTAAGGCAGAGCAAGAAAAGCAGGTCATAAGAGCAATGTTATTTTGCAACAGAGAAGCTGAGATTATTCTGTAAGATGGCTGGAAACATAGTTTACAGTCATGAAAATAAACCCAGGACTTTAATCTAGTTTGACAGTCTGTGAAACAACACTTAATGGCCAAATGAAGTTATGACACAATCATCAAAACAGAGCTTTCTTTCACCTGACTGTTGCTTGATGCAAATACAACTCTGCAGAAATCTCTGCTTAATGCCTCTGTTACACAATGAGATACAAATAAGGTTCATGTTTGTACCTACTTCAAGAAAGTTTAAACGTGCTTATTTATAGTTTCACAGTAATAAGAATAATTTCAAAGTTTGACTTTGAAGACATTTTGAAACCAAGAGCACAGAAGGTACTTTAAAAACCCATTACACTCATATAAAGCATTACATCTTACAGTCAACTTCTAACACTGTCTACCATTATTTTAAGTCAGCAGATCAACCGACTGTGAGCTATAATTGATTTTTGAGCTCTCTTGGATTAGTTATTAAACTAGCTGTAATTCTTCTGCAAAACATATTATTCACCTTTCAACCTTCAGTGTCAAGGCTAAAAAGACAAACTCTCTGACTTCTCATGCTGGACAGAGCATTAAATTAATGTTGAGGAAATTAGAGTTACTTATTTCCAAGTTTCTTTCTAGGAAATTATTATTGTTTGGGTTTTTTTTAATCTAATAGTAGCTCAAAAATTCAATTAAAGTAATCACTGAACTACAACCTTTCCTTTGAACATCTTTCATTGCGTTTAAATACAGGCATTAAATTGCAATTAATACTGGCAAAGGCTTTTTGAGTATGGTCCTGTCTCTCCTCACTGGAGCTTGGTAGAAGGGCAGATCCTTCCCTCATTCCCCATCACATAACCCACATCCTCTCAAACATATTTAGCATCCTCCTAATGACTTTTTCATTACTTTCGAAAATATTTTGCCGAGGGCACCAACTTGAGGTGCTTCCCCAGGCTGGTTTAGAGACTGAATAAGACAAAACAAGAGTTTGAGTAGACATGAAGATCTTCAAAAGGTCTCTTGATCTCCCCCTGTCATTTTGACATTTCCAAAACAACAATCCTGCTCCCTTCTTGCAAAAATGGAAAGAACACAAATAGATGAGGCTACAGAAGCTGGCAAAGCCAGTGTTAAATATCAGAAAGAAAACTGAATCACAATGAAAAAGCCCAAAACAGAACAGATCTAACTTATGGTTAGTAATACATCCAAGTCCTAGCTCCACATTCTGCTTTCCTATTTCTGAAACTTTCAGCATCCAGAAGATGGTTCAATACTGTAACAGCATCCAAGGCATCACTAAATAGAGATGATGAAGAATTGAAGCAAAAGTGATTTTCATTACATCTAATTGATACCATCATGTAGTTCCTCCACCAAAACCAGTAAATAACGTATTATTAAAAAACATTACAATTACTGTTTAATTCTTATTACACTCAAGCAGCAGCACTGGGAACTTGAGTGTTGTTTTTTTAACGCTTATTATGTGTGTCACATTTCTTAAGTCAATTCAATAGTTCTCACACTGTGGTCTGAAGAACACTTTCTGGTGGCCCATGGAGAGCTGGCAGTTCACGTTGTGCTGGCTCTTGTCCTTGTTTCCAGCTGCTACATTGTGTTAGAAGAAAGCTAAAAATACATAAATACTTTCCTACGATTACTTTTCCATGCAAGTAATTTCTCAAGTTGCCACAGGGATGTTATGTGATAATGAATGGGAGAGGAGAAAGAGGTCCATGGAATCGTGAACAGGGATCACTGAGGCAACTGCTGTATCAGGGGTATTTTATACTTTCTAAAGCACATCTTCAACATCTCACATCTTTAGTAGAGGAACTTAAACCCAAATTGTGAGGAACCCAGGGTACACTTGCTATAAAACTTGACTATAAAAACAGCAGCTACATTAATTTTAAGGAAGTCCCACTGCAGATTTGGGAGGATTCATTGCAGAAAGAAACTAGCAAAGCTGAAGTATAGGAAATACGGAATCATTTTTACATGGTTTATGAACCTGCGTGTTAAATATTCCACTCTCGAGCAACATTTAACTCATCTGTAGCATAAATACACTGATGTACACACAAACTACAACCTGTGACTGAAAAAGTCAATCTGGTGACTGCAGGCTTTTTAGCAAAATTGTAAAAACTCAGAGGCACAAAAATGGCTGTCCTAAATACAGTAACTTCTTGTTTGCAGTCACTTTTCAATTGCAATAACTTCTTCAACTGACACAAGTTCTCATAAATGATAGGCTTTTGTATCATTTCACCTGGCATGGTAATATACATGGCAAAAAAAAATAAATTAAATTTTCATCAATATTTTTTATGGTCTTCATTGTTCAGCATTGGACTAACTAATTAGGATTAACCTAAACTAGCTTGAGAATTTCTACAAACAGCTATAAATGAATAGTTTCTGGATGTCACCCAGTATAGCAAAATAAATTTGTATTTTAAATACAAGTAGGCTAGCTACTTTCTAAGTCATCAACAGGCTGCAGAAAGAATTCACTTGTGGGAGACACTAAATTAAAAAGCATTTTGAGACTACAGCTATGTATCAGTCCATCTTCACTCCATTTCTTGTCTGGAACACAGGAATGGCAGATGATGTGTATCAGAGTAAATGTGTGATCACTTGGAACTGCATATTCAGGCTTAAAATCCCATCGAACTACCACTCAGTCCTTAGTGCAAGGTCAAAGCCACATAATTTACACAGATGATTGCCATGGCTTTATTTCAGGTGCTGTGTTATATTTCACCTGTTTTACTACTATATTTTAAGTATTTAATTCCTAAATACTACAGGAAAGTGACTGAAATGCTATAGAAAGATTAAGTGCATGTTTTAGATTACTTCTTTAAATGTTAAAAAGAATTATAGAAGTGATTTAAAAACCAAGTTATTTTCTTCTCAACAAATCACTGCAACAGAACAACTGCTCTATATTTCATAGATTTCAACTGGCTCATTGAAATACATGACTGAGTATGACTTAATTGTTTGAGGGTTTTCACACCTAATAACACTATTGTAAAGGAGACCAGTATTTCATCCTCCCTGCCAAGAACAGCAGAAGGTAGTTGTTTCTGTGGAGCCAAGCTCTGCAACACCAGCTCCCTGGCTGCCCCACTCCTGGTCACAGCCTCTCCAGAACAGCCAAGCTCATGTCTCTGTGTACCCACACACTTCAGATACATCCCAGGCTCTTGACTTTTTGATGTCGCTGGTGCTCCCAGTGCTGCAGCAGGACAGGAAAGCCACAGGGAATGGCTGGGGTGGAGGAGCCACTGGGGAAAGACAGCCCAGGAAATCTCCACATAAACCCTCCAAAGCTAGAGAAGCACTGATGAGTTTGAGGTGCCCGGGGCCGTGATGTCATTAACACACTCTGGAAGCAGCTCTTCAGGAAATGAATCATGGAAGCAAGTGAAATGCAAAGATGAATTAGGTTACTGTATCCATTCCCTATCTATGCAACACTGTTCCCCCCAATACAGCTTGTTATTCCATCCAGTCTAATTTTAAGGGACTAGTAATGGAGCTTGAACCACGTCCTTTGGGAAGTGTGTCCATAATCTAATAATCCTCAATGTTAAGATTTTTCCCCTAATACTCAGCTAAACATTACTTTGTTCAGCTTCATCTACTTATTCCTTTAAGTGGTTCTATGTAATACCATAAAACATTTCTGCCCCAGTTCAGTGTTTACAGCACTTAAATAAAAGACATAGTCAGGTCTCCTTTGTTGCCCAGCCAAATTACATACACACATTTTTCTTTCCTTTCTTTTAAAGTCTTTTCCAGTTTGCTTCCTGCAATTAATCCCAGCTCCGATACTTTGCACAACCTTTCAAATGTCATGGAACTGAAAAAGATTGCAAACAGTAAATTGCATAGATTGATAAATAAGCATATCCTTCATTTCACTACAAAAACAGTGTTTATTTAATTTTAAACCATTCATCTTCATTCATCTCAGGAGATCTTTACTGTGAAATCCAAAGTGATAGAAGCTTTCCTCAGGGCAGGAACCCCATCTTCCCCATCATTATTACGCTTTGGTTTTTTTTTGAACTTTAAAATAAGGAGACAATCATTTTCTCCCAAGATCATGAAACTCAGCTGCAGACTTGCATCCTCATAAAAGCTCTTCAGCACAGGGGAATCAGAAATGCATAAAGACACCCCAAAAAAGTATTTAATCTGAAAAACTAAAAAAAAAACCTTCAAAAACAAAGTCAATATGTGTAAACTCAGTAAAATAATATACACACACACACATATGTATTATTAACAGTTGGACTTGATGATCTTCGAGATCTTTCCCAAACTTGATGATTCCATGATAAATGATAAATTTAACACTTCCAGATGGGGTCTATCTCTCTTACTGGCCCAGAGATGCTGAAGCACAGAATAGCTCTGTTAGCTGGAAATCCCTGATGACATTTTTATTATATGTAATTGGAACATGAGTAGTAGACATACCTTGAAGAATTAAGTAAAGAAAATTACATAACATACTTCTGAATCAAAGGCCAAATAAGCCTGGGAATAACTCTAATAAACTATTAATTCACTTTTAGAAATGTATTAAAAATAACTGCAGGAGAGGAACATCTTAAGAAAGGAATCTTCACATTTTTATTAGCCCAACTCCTGGCCTGTTGCTGGCAATACCTATTTCAACTCCTTTGGACAGAAGTGATACAATTTCTGACATGGAACAATATTCCTGCGGCACATTTGAAGACTGTCCAGTATAACTGAAGCTGCAAATGTGACCACAATATCTAGAAAAAATAAATAAAGGTTTTATGGTATTATACAAGAGCACAATACCACAGTATTATGACTACTTGGAACCCAGGAAACTAAATGCAAGCTTGAAGAGAGTGAGAGAGAGGAAAACAAATGAGAAATGTGGGAAAAACTGCAAATCCACCCAGTGTTGGATTTAATTTTAGAGGAATTGTCTGACTCAGTCCTCTATCAACCTTGGAACAGCAAACATCACGCCAACAACAAGTTCACATAGAGACATGAAAAAGGAGTTGTTGAATGGTGGGGTTTGGGGGAGAGAAGGTTAGTTCTTGGAGGGATTTTGTTCAGGTTGTTATTTTAAAATGTTTTTGTTTGTTTATTTTTTGTTTTAAATAGAAAAAAGTCCTCTGACTTTTGCCCAGGGTACCATCCCGGTACTTTATTGTTCTTGTTAGAATGCAAGGGAGCACAGTGAATGAGTGTAATTCAACCAATTGTAGAACTTCCAGTAATCTCTTCTATTGACTCTATCAGGCAAAATATGAGGCAGAAACAAACACAGAAACATGTTACAAAACAACCATCTTGGCAGTATTGTTTTTAAATCATGCTAATCAGGGTATCGATATTAACTAATGCTTTTGATGTAGGACCCTCAGGAAGATTTCATCCTCACACATAGTGGGAAGGGGGAAGAAGAAATCCAAACAACCAATGAAAGAAATGACCTGTAAAGTTGCTAGGCAGGTCAAGGCATCCAAGAAATTACTTTTCCTGAGCTGTTTGAGATTTTTGTATCAGCTAGTGAGTTTAGCACACCGTTCCTGTAGGCTTGTTGCGACTGCAGGCACTCAATTCACCTGTTTCTTGTGGCATGAGAGGAACAAGGAATAGCTAGCACAGCAAAGTCAGCATAGACTTGCTGCTTCCCTCCTAGACCTAAGTTTTACTCCTCCAAATTTGTGAAGCACCTCACCACTGGTATCTGCAGCAATTCCAGACACCTTCTCTATCAGCCTTCAGGAGAGCATTCAAAAACAATTAAATAGAACTCCTAATGTAAGCACAGCTGAAAAACTCAGTTACACAGCTTAGGAATACTCTGTCTGCCACTCTTATTCCTGAGAAGACATGTTCACGCTCCTTGGAGGCCTGCCACATCTCCGCAGAGCAATGGGCATGTTATTTTTTAACCCAGCATGTCCCTACTTTTCCTTTAAGAGGAACATTTTGTTTCTGTGAGGTAACTTCTTCCTCTACACTACCTGCCACTCCAAGGACAAAGAAAACTCTAAGTGTTAATTCTCTTGCTCGAAACCTGGTCCACCAGCAACTGCATGGAACAGGGAAGGCCCCCACTAGACCCTGGAAGAGGCTCATGGAGCTCACGAGAGGTGCTGCATCCCGAGCCTCACTGGCACGACACTCCGTGGAACATGCTTCATGAAAACTCAAACATTCAGACAATTTTACTGCCAGTTTTTCAACAAGTTTCTGCTCAATGTATGCAAACTGCAAGTTTTGGGACCTTGTAACTTGGCCAGATTTAGTAAACTTTAAGGGGGATTGTAAATGGCCCATCTCTATCCACAGCTTCACTCCCCTAAGTCCCACTTCCCAAATCTCAAGAGCCTTTTCCAAGGCATGAAGGCTCTAAAACTCCTCAATAAAACAGATGTAAGAATTTAGCATTGGTTAAGTAACATTTTTCCCTAACCTCATTCTCAGAAACAGAAGAACTGTTTTCAATTAAAGCAGTGCCAAAAGATTTAAAAAAAAAAAAAAAAGAAAAAAAATCTAAAAAAAAGCCTAAGGAAGATACTCAGCATGAAAAGTTTCATGACAAACAACTGAAGTCTGAAAAAAAATTATGAGCAACTGAAAATTGGATTTCACTACAGAAAGTGCTCTATAAGCTTATCTTGAGGCATCAATACCAGCTCCAGCCATATGAACATTATTAAAGTGGCAGTTTTAATGATGAAGCATTGAGGAAAGCAGCAGCGCTGAGGAATGAAGTCCTACCCCCAGAACAAGCATGCCACAGGCAAAACTTTTCATTATCTTGACTAGCAGAAAATGCCTCCTCAGCTGAAAGAACCCAGTGTCCCTGCTCCCTCTCAGAGCGGGGCGTGAGCTCCTGCCAAGGCTGACGAGCTGTTTTATGTCAGCACCTGCCCTTTGGCTCCGCTCTCGGCACTGACATCAACTCCAGCGGCATCAGACAGGAACACGTTTCTGTCACCAGACACCACGGCTGGAGACACACCAACAAAACAGGGCTGCAACTCACGGAACACTGTTTGAAGCCCTCTCATGGATCCAACACTGAATTGCCTCTCTTTTTGGGTCGATGGCCAGTGTGGAGGGAATGGAATGGTGTAGGGAAAGGTTTTGGTGTGTCAGATTTACTGACTACAAAAACAGAACACTATGGGGGGAGAAAAAGGCTGACTAAGTATTACTGACTCTGTCTGCCTATTTTTCCCCAGCAAAAACTGATAGTTAACATTGAAATTATACAGAAACATGTGCTAACACTCATCAACTTTACTATTAAAGACTAAAATTACATATATAGTATTGCAAAAGTGTTCATTCTACATACTGATTTTTCAATTTATGGAATGAATTGCATAAAGATTTGCATTTATATGAAAAAAATATATTTAGAGGCACTTTATTTTTTCTCTAGCACACACATTCAGTTCCGTAATATTTCATCTTCAGTACCCAAAAATGTTTTTACCACGGGACAAGGGATTCCTCTGGGCTTTTCCTGTTCCTAAGCATTTTGTAATAGTTCCAAGCCATAAAGGGAAAATAATCTTGGTCTCTGGGAGCAGAGTTAGGAAACAGTGAGGATAAACCATTCCTGCCTCTCTGCCATCACCTACAACACGGGCTATGCCCATGCCTGAGAAAGAGGAGTTAATGTACATTTTTAATATAACGTACAAAGCAATTCTCATTCTGTATGAGATCAATCAAGGAGTTAAAAAAGCAAAGCTGAGCAACACAATTGCCCAATTGCCCACAAGGGTGACAACCTGGCACCGCCACCTTCAGATTTCCACGTAGATCTCACTTGTGTGGAAGCTATATGGCAATCCCAAGGTACCCCAGGCAAGCCCTATGACGTAGACAAGCTTTGTGAGCCTCCATCAGCAGCAGCTGCCCCCTGTGAAGACACATCCTTTTTAGGCTACCAGGTTTTGAGTAGATAATTTGAATACTGTAATATTTTTGTATAAAACATTTCTGCTATCCCAAATGTTCAGAAAATCACCCAATGATTTGTGTGGAAAAGGACCTTCAAGACCATCTCATTCCAAAACCCTGCCTGCAATGGGCAGGGACAGCTTCCAGTGTCCCAGGCTGCTGCAAGCCCTGTCCAGCCTGGCCTTGGACACTGCAGGGATCCAGGGGCAGCCCCAGCTGCTCTGGGCACCCTGTGCCAGGGCCTGCCCACCCTCCCAGCCAGCAATTCCTTCCCAATATCCCAGCTGGGCCTGCCCTCTGGCACTGGGAAGCCATTGCCTGGGTGCTGTCCCTGCAGGCCTTGTCCCCAGTCCCTGGGCAGCTCTCCTGGAGCCCCTTTAGGCCCTGCCAGGGGCTCTCAGCTCTCCCTGGAGCCTCTTCATCCTGGAGCCAGGATGAAACTCACTCCACATTCCTACAACAACTACTCAGTAAACTTTATGGAAAATCACAAATGCCACCGAACTGTTTGGCACGAGCTAACAGCAGGGTCTTGTGAGCAGGCCTTTTGCAAAACAATTACAATTAGCAAGATAAGACAATGAGAAACACCTATGTGCTTTATTTATATCTTATAAAATCACCTGAAATTGTTTGGTAAGTGGGAATCCTAAGCACATTATCACATGCAAACAGCATGTTTTATTAACCTTGAAGCAAGGCCCAGCAGTTAAAACATGAGGATAAAGATCAGGACATTGGAATTTTATTCCCAGCTGCAATGTCAACTGATTGTGCAATTTTAGCCAAGCTTCAAGCATGTTATTTCCTCTTTTTCCCCTATCTATAAAAATGAGAATTTTCTACTTAATAAGGGCCTTTACATCCTGATGCCCTTGGCCTGAATGTGCGCTGTTCCTGAGCTGATGTCCCAATTTCCTAAGAGATCTCTGACCCACTGAAGAGAGTCAGAGCAGATTATATACACACTGGGACTGATTACACACTCATTGTATATTTACATAAAACTAGCTAATGATACAGATATATAGAACATACTCAATTATACAGATATAATTGTACAGATACATAAAAAGACAGATATTCTCTTGACAGATCCTCTCAGAATGACAATTGCAGAGAGAAGCAGTTCAATAAATGTAAACTATTCAGGCTGAAATTAGAAGCCAGCAGTGAATTAGATGGATAAACCTGATGCCAGAATTGAAATTATGCAAGCCAAAACAGTTATTTCCTAGGAATATTTTTATATTTTGTATTATCTACATTTCTACATATACGTTTGCTTTAATGTATTTACATCTGTCATATTTGTATATGCTGTATATACATCTTATAAAACCACTTCAAGTTGTTTAAGTAGGAATCTTACAAATTATCACACAAACAGTATAACTGTAATAGTAAACAGTATAACAGTAGACTCCTAACTAAATGTCATATTGATATAATAAAGTCTAGATTTATGAAACAATTTATTCTCATATGTAACTCATCTGCTTCATTTTTATGTTTCTAGGTATTTTGATACCTAGATCATATATTTTTGTATAAATACACTAAATATATAGATACAGTACACTGGGTCATATATATTTATATTATTAAATGTAGGTACGTTCATATTTTCTGTATAGTCTGTATTTTATTTTATTTTATAGTTCTTCTATTATATACATACACATCCACACACAGAACCAGTGAGTACCAAATAACTGTCAAATGCTGTGGCGTCTACATCTCTCATTCTTGAATTAATTTGATCCAGATTTACCTTCCAGCTGAGAGTAAACTGCTGAAACCTTCTACTGCTGAAACATCTATCTACTTTATTTTCTTTTGCAGACAAGAAAAAAAATCTTCGTCCCAAGGCCATGATGTGGCTGCCCCATCCCTGAAAATGACCAAGACCAGGCTGGATGGATCTCTGAGCAATCTGGTCTAGTGGAAGGTGTCCCTGACCATGGCAGGAGGGTGGAACAAAATGATTCTTAAGGTCTCTTCCAACTCAAGCCCTTACAGGATTCTACAATTTCTATGATCTGATTTTTTTCCTAAAAACAAAAACCCACACCAGTCTTCCACATAGATACATCCACAATTCGTAATTCAAATGCTTTAACTATAAAACATTCAGAAGATTCTTCCAGTTTCCAAGTTTCTTATCAAAGTGGAATTTACTTTCCTTGTTAGCAATTTCAGGATAGCACTTGCCCTAAAGATTAAGAAACTGGTAAGAAAACAGGTTCAGCTTAAGAATTCCTAGGTGGCAACAAGACAACTTCAAGTCACCATATGAGGGCTTAGAGGGGATGTCTCTGTTAGAGACGCTGAACAGACAAAGAAATACCATCACTCAACTACGGAGAAAGAAGACTACTAAATGTAAAAACGTAAAAAGATTACGTCTTTTCCAAATCAGGGAAAAAAAGACATATATGAGCTTTGGCAAGTTCAATGTTAAACCAGACTGAGTTGAGCCAAAAGTAACTTGGGAACAGCCTGCTAAAGGTATAAAAATCAACAGCAAAAGCTTTTCCAAACAATCTGACAGCTCCTCAAGGAGGCCAACAAGCCATGGAGGCCTTCAGGGAGAACCCTGGGAAGGTCAGGCTCTGGCAAATGAACTACTCTGGGTGCACTTCCCAACATTTTCTGCTCCCTCCATCAACAGATCTGATACATGACCAGCAAAAGCAGCAACTGCTGTGGTGTCCTCCCTTGGCAACAGGTCCCCTTCAGCACCTGAAGGCTCTGCAGAAGCCCACAAGGTGAGGGGCTAATGTGTATATCCCAAACACCAAGAGCTGGATAGCTGTGGAGCCAGCCAAGAACCAAGATCAGTTGTTGGGAACAACAGCCAAGGCTTGCTGGTCAGAACATGTATGAGAAAGACCAGGATGTGGCTGAAGAAGGGGCCATATGGAGGCAGTGCAGCACTTTTTGAGGACAAACACCCTTCCCTTCCCTTCCCTTCCCTTCCCTTCCC
>NC_031799.1:575136-587771 GCF_001522545.3 Parus major | reverse complement strand
ATCCCCCTCTCCTTTCTCTTACCTTTCTCTCTACTCCTTTATCCAAAATCCAACACCATGTGTATATACTCAAAGAACAGGGACTAACAAACCAATTCCCATGCCAAGTGCATAATTCATTAAGAAAGCTTCCTAAACTTTTGTGGACCCTCTGATTTTTGTCATTCCTTCTGACCCCAAACACCGGGATCTGCCTTCCCCTAAAGCATCAGACATCACAGGTCCAACAGGAGGCTGCCTTTCGAGTAACAGCCTTCAGATGAAAGATCAGGATAAGAATCAGAGGGAAATTCAGATTTTTTTAAGAAATGCAGCATTTTCACATTGTTCCACAAGACTCAATACCCACATGAAGTCCTGAAAATTTCACATCTAAGAATCCTCACCACAGATGCAACTACAGGTAAGCCAAACTTCTCTTCCTCAAGTTTAAGTAACTAAAGAAAGCATCAGCAATTACAGAAACATCTGATTCCACACTAAGGAATATTCCAATGTAGTTATAGCAGTAAAAGCTCCAGTTCTAACTCAAATATCTCAAATCAGCATGAATTTGAGTAAGCATGCTTTACACATTCAAGCAGTCTATGGACTTTGTTAACTAGTTATTAACTATACTTTGAAACAAACCCAAAAGAAAAAACAAAACAAAATAAGATACTGCTTAATTAATATACTTCTAAGCAAACACAGCATCAATTTGTTTGGGAAGGCATGAATTAAAGAACTCGAAAACACATTCAGAACAAACTGGAAAAAGAAAATGTACAATAAATCAACTATTCCATTCCAAGCTTTTATTTCCTCCCACACCTCTCACACAGCCATAAGACTTTAATGATAAGACAGCCCCCCACACACCCATGATTGCAATTGATGGATCATGGACCACTTTTAATCCGGTTGAAAGAATTTGGCATTGTATCAGATTATAAAATCCCTTCCTACGCTTTTGAAAGGACACAATGACGGCTCCACTACGGACACCACGCTCCATGAAGAATTCTGTCTAGCACAATACCCATATTAACCAGACAGAACTATACATTTTAATTTATATAGTCATTACTTCTTTTCAAAGCATGCCTCCTAAGGCAGAAAAAGTGACAAGACAAAGGGATTGATTTGTACATAAGGTGAAATGATTATTTAGTACTTACTTTCCATCTTTCGTAATTGCATTGTGCTTGTTTCAAGTATGTGCCAAACCACAGTGAAAATCTAATTTAAAATTAATTAACTGGAGAACTCTACATACATGCCGAAGCTAACATCTACAAAGCTTCTATCCTTTAAAAAATGACTTCTGCAATTTGCAAATATGCCAGTTCTTGACATACCAATAGGATTCTGGAATGACTTAAAAAATTACTCCAAATATTTGAGCATGCCATGAGTTTCAGCAGACTGGTGGTGGCTGTGGTGGGGAGAGAGAGTGCAAAACACAGAAGGGAAAAAAAGATGCTATTAAAAAGACAGGAAGAGAAACACTGTAAGAGTGATTGAGAACACATTATTTTCCAATACACTAACTGCAAAAGCTCATAAGCTTATTTTTTCTTCTTCCAGTGAAAATACTAAGAAGCCAAATGGCAAAGATAAACGTTTTCTATTTAGCAAGCACAGAAATTCCCCAAGTAGCAACATATTATACGACAAATCATTACCCTGACTAGACGAGCTACATAAGATTGCATTTAAAACATTTTAGTTGACCAATCTGGAAAATAATTATTGAATTTTATTCTCTATACATTGTTCGAAGTAAGTTTACCTTCAGTTCTAAAAAACTTTTTTAAGTCAACAGAGTGCATGAAGGGAACAGGAAAACCATGGAGGAAGAAACAAGAGTAACAGTTTACTACTTATTTTCTTCATATCATTTGATGCACTGATACAGTAAACTTCCACAGTCCCATGAGAGCCCATATTAAATGTAATGTATTTTCTATTCATAAAGCAGCACCAGCATAAATGGCAAACACACCCAGACCAGCCACACACAATAGCTTTCCCTGCATTTGTTCATTTTAATACTGCAATTAAATCACTCTGCTCTACCAAGTGCTGTCACCAGGACTTTGTTTTGTGACTGCTGCAGCAGTTCAAAATTGTTTGTTTGGCAAACAGTACAACTTTTGCAAAGCTTCAGAGTGTTTTCGAACTCGGGATAGAGAAGGCAAATATATCTCAGAAAAAGAAAAAATTATATAAATCTTCATTAATAAGCAATTTGAACCAATACAGCAATTATAACAAAAAAATGCACTGACAGCAGCCACAGCATGTTAAAAGGTTGTAGAAAAATTAAACAGAACATTGGGCAAGAATAGGAACGTGGCTAATGAGCACATTTTCCATCTAGGCTAAGACTATTTCAGGACAATTCTTTTAATTGCAAAAATGTAAAATGCTGCACTTCCAATTGCATAAAGCCTTTACATAACAAGCAGTTCTCTAACCTAGATTACATGTGATTCCTGTCCAAAAACAGTGACAACAATCAGAGGCTCTATAGCTTCTGTCCATCTCCCAGGCTGCCTGCATCAAGAAACAATAAACAGCACCTTGAGGATGATGCTGTGCAGCAAATCCCGAATTTAACTTTTAACAGAAAAGGCAGCACACAAAATCCCTGAACTGAAAAACAGGAGAGGAAGCCAAGAAGAGGAAAAAAGCCTGAACCCAGTAAAGATTTCTCCATAGCCAAATCAGATTAGCTTTAAGCATGTTGGCAAACTCCACTCAATGACCACCAAACTATTACTGAGATTGGCTGAAAGAGCAGACCTACCACTACAACTTGTTGTGTGAAGATCTTCTGATTTTGGGAGTAGATGCACCAGATGCTGTTTGAGAGAAACCTTGGAAGACCAATGCTGCTTCTGGAAATGCCAATGGAAGAACACCTTGCCACCTCTCACTTCTTGGTCACAAGACAATTTAAAGATGCTGACTAGACGTCATCTCAAAACCTTTCCAACGCAGCCATCTGATTCATTTCACAAAATGTCTGGCAACAGGAAAGTTCATGGAGAATCACAAGTAAGGTCAGACTTAGTAGCAATGAAGTCCCCTATTTAGTCAAGAAAGGGAATGTGTTTGCTTGGTATTGTCCTAGACTTGCCATTACTCTTTTAAGGATTCTGCTTCATCAGGTGGGCTTTTCAACTTAAAAAACCTACTCCAGATTTCACAGATCAAGAAATCACTATGGTTGGAAAGACCTCTAAGGTTGAGTCCAACCATTAAATTTGTTGCTGTTCATTTTTCTTGGGACTAAACAAGTGGATCATTGAAGAAACTTACAAAAGTTACTTTCCTGTATGGAGATACACATAGAATCACAGAATGTTTTGAGCTGGAAGGGACCTTCAGGATCACCCAGTTCCAGCCTGCCATGGGCAGGTATACCTGCCACTAGACCAGATTGCTCCAAGACCTGTCCAACCCAGGTTTGGATGCTTCCAGAGGGGGGCAGCCACATACTAACACTCAGATTGGCTCACCATGAAGACCAGCCATTCTGTTTCTCTTCCAAGAAAGTTAACAGCTTTTGAGGACAGAACTTATTTCCAACAGCCACAATTTCCACCAAATTAGATTCCTCAGTGAAGACAGAACTTTGTGGTAAGTCTGGACTAGTGTGTGAAAAGCTCTGAAGTCAGCCACACGTTTCAACAAAATGCTGTGTGTCCATGTCTTGCTCTCCACATTTTATATGGAAAAGCAGCACTCAGTTCAGCTGGACAGGGAGTGGCTTTGCATCATTCCCAGTGCCCAAAGGATCTCTTGAGCCAACACGACTTCATATTAATATCAAGAAGTCCAAAATCATTGTTCAAGACACTTGAAATTTCAGTTTATCTGACTTTGAGACCACAGGCCAATCAACCGATTACTAGGAAGGGGAATTTTTATTTTTGCTTTTTCCTCCAGGACATTGCAGGTGGTAAGACTTGTAGGCAGCTGTTCCACTTCCACTGATCAGCTGTTTGGAATGGATGTTTGGGAACAAGTCCTCCTGCTAGAATTTAGTATATATTCCATACTAGGACATATGGCTTCTGAGAAAATCTTCTGGATGAGGAGAATAAATGTGTTTTTTGCAGTGTACTTATAGATTTACAACTACTTTTTCTCCAAGGAAAGCCTTTCCAACCCAAAGGAATCTTTATTCCATTGCTCAGTACAGGTGGTGTTTCTTCTAGAAAATGAATTCAGAGCATGTTTCTTCTTCTTTCTGCTAGATACATGTAGTTATACAAATCATTTTTGGACTAGTCACTAGGTCTCTGAAGTATGCTGTCAAATTCTGTCAATCAGACCTGCCACAGGCATTCAAGCTTCTGTGCCTAACTACCACAACCACCAAGATCACAAACAGTTTACTAATATATCCTAGCAAGTACCTTTTATGCAATTTTTTGTTAAAGTCATTACATTTTTAAAACTGACAATTACTATTTTGTTTTCCAGACATGTTTTTATAGCAGTTGTTCTTTTATATTTTCAGAGGTTCTAAAATATAAATTTCCTGCATAGGTAATTTCTCATGAATATCATCATATCTGGCTTGCCCTGGCACTACAGAAATCCAGTGTAGTTCCAAACATTATATTTCAAAAATGATTGAGTTTTCTGTTGTGTAGAACTGTTTTGACTTTGTTCCTCTTGCCACACTTCTCTGGGAAACATCACTTAACACAAAAGACCCAAGTGTTTATTGCTGACCACACAGAAATAAAAGATCTTCATAATGTTATTTAAATAGATAGATATAAAGAAATTCCAAAATTACATCCTTAGGTTTTAGTTCTTTCGTCTGAAAGATGTCATGTATTTCCTCAGAACTGGAAATGGTTGGGGGCATTTTATTTCAACACTCCCACCAGACATCAATGTGCTCTGCATGTGCTGTACCACATGACATACCTGGTTTGCATCTGGAATGTTGCTCCATCTCTCTCCTTCAAATGGTTAAGTATTTTAACTATGTGGTTTTCTGATTGTTTTCAGGAAAACTGGGTAAAAACCCAACATAGTTCACACAGTATTCTAGGAAAAATTAAATGTTCTTCTGTTTCTTCCATCACTATGAATTCAGAGCATGATCAGGAAGTGTTCCTTCTTTCCTTGGAGAACTTTGTACCACTGCTTAAACTAATAGGTTGGAAGTTTAGGGTCTCATCTCAAGATTCCCTCTGAGGCTACTGGGATTCTGCATAAGCACACAACGTCTCTGTGCTTAACCAGACCCTAGAACCACACTATAAAAAAAGCAAAGCTATAAATACACATCCTTTGCCACACAGAGGAATATGAATGCTTTTACATGATACAATCTGCCATAATCATCTACAAAATAATTCTTTACTTAGGAAGAAATTGTGCCCTGTGAAGGTGCTGAGACCCTGGCACAGGGTGCCCAGAGCAGCTGGGGCTGCCCCTGGATCCCTGCAGTGTCCAAGGCCAGGCTGGACAGGGCTTGCAGCAGCCTGGGACAGTGGAAGGTGTCCCTGCCCATGGCAGGGGTGGCACTTTAAGGCCCCTCCCAACACCAGCTACTCTTTGTTTCTTTGATTTTGTGATTCACAGCAGTCCTGGGGATTTGCTCTCTTCCCAAAGAATCGTGCAGATTCTGATATGTTTACACAAAACCTTCAGAGAGTAATAATATAAGACTAGCTTATGCACTTAGGAAAAACAACTCTTTAGACATGCAGCCTCTAGTAAAATTTGTGTTTAAGAGCTTTGCCAGTCCAAAATAAAAGTTTGCAAGCCTGTTAAATCCAATACAGGATCCTCTTTGGGAATACAGAGAAAAAGAACAATGAAGATGGCTCTCAACAAATTATTCACTTTCCTCTTACTCTACTGGCTAACTTTCTCCCCACTTTTTTTTTAACCTCAGTACACAAAGCAATGTATTCAGGCGGACATTACTTGGGTGGTACAGTAAGAACTAGCTGTGAAAGAGGTGTTTGTTGCCTCCAAAGTCCTAGTTCACTTAAACCCTAATTCAGATCTGCTGAAAACTAGTTGTTCTAAGGGCTTAAACCAATCTATAAATCCACCTTTAGGCAAAGGTTCAAGCCTAGCTGTACAACACGCATCACAAAATGGTTTGGGTTCAAAGGGACCTTGAAGACCAGCTCAGGCCACCCTCCTGACATGTTTTGTGTGAATTAAGACCAACAGGAAAGTAAAAACTCTCAGTTCAGGCTCAGAGTACAGACCTATGTATTTATCAGCTACAGACTCTCATATTGCTGAACAAAAATCCAAAATATTAGCTGGAATGCTAATAAATTCAATCTTTTAACAATTACAAGGAATTATTCCAGAGTCAGACTCATTCTGAAATTTTTCATTTAGACATAAAATATTATCCTGTTCCTGACCACAATTCTCTTATGAAACCTAGTTCTAAATTTATTACCTACCCAATTCAGCACAAGAGTGACAAGGTCTCAACTCTGTCATTATTAATATCCACAAAAGGAATACAGGGTTTGGATCCCAGCCAAGGAAAATCTGTCCATTGTACTGCAGCGTTTCTACCAGTAATAGTCTACCTCAAACCTCACAAACTGCTCAAAAATTAAGGGGGAAAGAGCAGTGCTTGGCACAAATACTGGAAGAAAGACTATCTGGAGATCTAGAAAGGCCAAATATGAAAGCATTTGCTTAGCATGCTAAATGAAAATAATGTGTGAGAGCCTATCACACCAATGTGCTCTCCACTTGGCCTAAGCAAGCCCCTAACAACAGTCCAACAAAGGAAGTTTTTTACCATTAACTCTTGGATATACATTCACATCAGGAATGGGCTTACATCACAGCAGCCATTTACATATAAGCAACAGCCTTCAGTCAGCCAGCCAAGTCATACCTAGGTTAGAGATGCCAGAGTCATCCTCCTACCTACAGCTACTCCACCTTCCCAGCCCCACATCATCCCCATTCTTTGTCTTAGAGCACAGAAACAGAAAATGGAAAGGACCAGGAGACAACATGGGATACTCAGGCAATAAGGGATTTGCTCCTGCTCCTGCCTCTCCATCCTCTCATCCATCTTGTCCTTCCCTTTACTTTACACAGCACTTATGTTTACAATGCTTAGTTTCATTAAACCCCAACATTCGATGAAAGATAAAACGAATAAAGTTGCATTCCAGCTACGGTGCTGCTAACATTTCTTCCCTCTTGCTCCAGCCCTTCACCCAGTCTGCCCGCACAAAAGCAGCATGTCACTTCAGCAGCATGTCACTGAGCACATCCCCTCACCTGTGACAATCACCATCACCCAGACATCAGCTGACAAAGCTTGGCAGCAGCACAGCTCTGGGCTTCATGTATATTCAAAATCCAAATAAAAATCTAATTATTTAGAAGCAAACAAAAATTCACACTTTCCTATAAGGATACTAATTGAATTTCCATGTAATGCAGAAATTTATTCTTCAATAATGGAAATCCATTCTTTTCAACCAGGATGTCTATTCCTAGGTGCCACATTCTTTTCTTGTTAATATTATTTTTCTTTCCCCAAAGTGAGTCACTCTGGAAAATGCCATTCACTTAAAAGAGAAAAAAATTGACAAACAACCCCAACTGTCACAAAAATGAATGTTCATGCTCAGTGCTACAGCTACCACATACCAATAACTTAAACCTCAATCACGAAAGTACCAAATTACTCAACAATAGTAACTGGCCTCAGGACAAGGAAATAAAACTTAAATCTGCAACTGTGAAAATAGTTTCTACTAATACACTGTTAAGCACATGATCTGTTTGGCTTTGCTCTGCTTTGGCTGGGAAGTCTTTCGCAGAAAGACGGAAAAAGTTTTTGATGGCTTATTCAAAAGGAAAAATAGCCATTTATCAGGTTATGTAAAAATCTCATACTTGTGTTGGAAACTACAGTTTGGCAGAACACATTCAATTACCACTGGGTCTTCTAGAACATTAGGTAAAAAATAACGATGGTATAATCGCATTAAGGGTTTGTCTTTGTTGGTTTAAGACAAAGATTTTAGTCAAAGGCCTCATTAAATCTTAGATCATTCTGTGCAGAGCTTAGCTCCTCCATGGGTCTACAAAAACAAGGAAGTACAACTATAATCCATAGAAATAAAAGAAAGATGGAAAGACTTCCAAGATTTTTTTTATGCTTAAAAGTAGAGGAACGTTTTCATCTCCTGAACAAAAATTATTCATTAGAAACTATAGCTGTCAAAATGAAATTATTTGTGAAATCAACCCTCAAAATCAAAGTCAAACACTTCAGTCCATGTAGGCCATATTGCAAGTTTGTGCTCTTAAAAACATACTCCGCAAGGCTCAGGAGAAAACATACTCTGAGCCACATCCAGATGGTGTGTGGCTCCAGTGAGGTTGTGGAACCTCAAAAATACAAAATTAATTATAGCAAAGATTTCCACAGTATTTCCTCTTATCACAGAATGGTTTGGGTTGAAAAAGATCTTAAAGCTCCTCTTGTTTCAGCCCCCTGCCATGGGCAGGGACACTTTCCACTGGACCAGGCTGCTCCAAGCCCTGTCCAGCCTGGCCTTGAACGCTTCCAGGGATGGAACTTTTCTTATCCTTCAAAATATATTTGTCTTACATTCTGCAAATTCAATGTATTCTTTGCATACCAAGCACAACAAAAAATGCAAACAACCAAATTTAAAACAAGGTTGATTAGGAAAACAAAAGCAGAGTTTTATGATCTGAGCCAAGGAGGAAAGCTTCTGTACAGATCTGCAAGACTGCAATTTTGAACTGCAATGATCACAGAAATGCACACAAATATTTTCACTACAGATTAAAGAGAGTCAAGTGTTTGTCTGATTCTGAGTTTTGGTGCTATTCAAAGTTTTGCTTTCACAACACATTTTTGTTTTCCTTCCTTTCCCTCAGAGATCCAGCAAAACCTACCACAGTCATCTCCTAAAAGTACAGTATTCCTTTGCACCATGTATATTCAAAAGCCAAAATGACATTTTCTATTTGCATTAATGACCTGTTTATGAAGGTAGTTAATTACCCATCTCCTTCTGGACAGGTGTTTAGCATGGGCAAGACAAGTACCACTTTCTGCAAGGAACATTCTTGTCCAGTAAGTGCTATTACTAAATAAGAATTCATCTGCAAGCTCCTTAAGTAAACTATTCTTTATATTTAAGCATTGTAGTTGAGTAGGCTGGCATCAAAAATTAAGTCTTCTCTCCTGACAAATGTATTGAAAGGAAAACAAAACTGTTGCAGAACTAGAACTAATTTGATCATGACACAACTTCCACATCTAAAATGTGCCACTCCTATCACTAGTCCATTCCATACTGAACGTATTTCATATCATATGATTAAACTTCTCCTTCAGCTTGTACATGTCAAAATGTCTACCAGACTTCGGGAGTTATTTGGTGAATGGGTTAAAATACAGATTTTCCCTGCAGATCCACTAAAAATAAAATCTATCATCTGTTTCAGGGAAGGAGCAGAAAGCTAAGGGTGAAAGGGAACAAGGAACTAAACAGAAAGCACAGATACCCTTCCCTCTACCCTTGTTTTATCTATAATGTACCAATAATAAAATAAATGTAAAATCTTAAAGAAACATGACAACTTCACAGAACTGGTACCTCAGTAGCCTACTGGAGCAAACAGAACACCAGAAAATGGAGTTAGGTAATCAATATTTCCAGACAGGCAATGCACAGCATTGACTTTTCATTCCTTTAATTTTTACACACACGACCAATCAATAAAACCACAAAATTTAACTATTAAAAGGAGTTTCACACGCCAGGCAATGTAACTCCGCTGCTCTGCTGAACATGGACAATGGTTAAAATGAGTGATCTGATGTCTGAATACTCCCACTCAAAAACATGGCACAGACATCTGGCAGGAAAATGAAGGGGAAACAGTTAACATGTTATTCAGTAACATGTAATTTATTAACAAATGCAGCTTCGGATGAATTTAATCCATGAGCAGACCTGAAAAACAGTTTTTAAGAAAGAACAATAGAAAGCCAAATAACTTGTTGTGCTTTATCAATGTTCCTATCCCAACTTGAAATGCAGTGCAGTTTCTCCTACCCATTCACTTTCCAATCTGTCCAGGGCGCCTGTCAATTATCAGATACCAGGTTTAAACCTTTCACAACACAGCATCAGTGCATCTGGAACCTATCCAACCATTTTCATGAGAAATCATGCAGCTAAACACCACAACCTAAGCAGTTTAGTCCAGGTATTTTCAAAATTATGAAAAATAAATCTCTTACGGAGTTATAAGTTGTAGGTGTTATTTTAATATCCCATATTAGCGAAAAAAAAACCCCAATCTTTTGTGTCATTAATGCTACAAAGTCTGCATCTGCCATCCAGTAGAAGAATCATCAAAAAGTTCAAAATCATAAAACCCTAGAATGGTTTGTGTTCAAAAGGGACCTTCAAGATCATTCAATTCCAATCTCCTGCCATGGGCAGGGACAGCTTCCAGTGTCCCAGGCTGCTGCAAGCCCTGTCCAGCCTGGCCTTGGACACTGCAGGGATCCAGGGGCAGCCCCAGCTGCTCTGGGCACCCTGTGCCAGGGCCTGCCCACCCTCCCAGCCAGCAATTCCTTCCCAATATCCCAGCTGGGCCTGCCCTCTGGCACTGGGAAGCCATTGCCTGGGTGCTGTCCCTGCAGGCCTTGTCCCCAGTCCCTGGGCAGCTCTCCTGGAGCCCCTTTAGGCCCTGCCAGGGGCTCTCAGCTCTCCCTGGAGCCTTCTCTTGTGCAGGGGAGCAGCCCCAGCTCTCCCAGCCTGGCTCCAGAGCAGAGGGGCTCCAGCCCTGGCAGCAGCTGCGTGGCCTCCTCTGGGCTGGCTACAGCAGCTCCACGTCCTTGTGCTGGTGTTGCCCAGGGCTGGGGCAGCTCTGCAGGTGGGGTCTCACCTCAGCACAGTATCTGTTAACACTGTACAAGAAGCGCATCAGCCTACAGCAAGAAGGTACTGAACCTTTAACTCACAGATTCCAGACTGTTTCTTAGACATGGATGGTCAAGCATCTTTTTCATTTGATTGTGGTCAAAAATGAACACATACTGGTACTTTTTAAAGCCTTTTCACATTTATTGCTAAAATAAAGATTAGGTAGGAAATGAACACTCTTTTTGACACTGGATTATAAGGTGAGCGGTTATGTGTTTCTTACCATCCACTAGTTGAAATTTATAGGACCTTAAGAAAAAGTAAAATATAACTGGTTTTGTTGCTCAAGTTTGGTTTTTTAGATATCTGATTATTGACATTCTCTAATTACAAATATTGTCTATCTCAATTTCAAGTTCCATAATTCTCTAGAGCTAAGAAGTATTTGGAAAGCAAGAAATACCTCCCTTCCAGCCGTATAAAATTCCTTTTTTCTAGCCCTAATCCTTGCAAAACAATGACTTTTAGAACTTTGTTACAATACATCAGCTTGCTTCTTGATTTCCTTTAACAAGCAATTTCCCCTAAAAAAATTAAGAAAAATAATTTTTGGGCTAACAGGTTTTCTCTTCTCTTTTATAATAGGTTATTTGAAGCTGCTCAGGTTTTGGAATATCAGGATAAATGTCAGGGAGATAAATCACCAACACACCTCGTGAAACTTGCTGCTGCACTCTCAGTAAACAAGCTGAAGCATATGGTTACAATTAGAGTTTGTATGACCACAGAAATCAGAAGCTCTAGTCATGAACCACAGCCTCGCTGTGCTGTGCACTGATGGTCCCTGCTCCAAACAGCTGACAGGCTACAGAGCACTACAGCACAGCTCCCAGCACAACACAAGCATGGACAGTGTCAGGAAGACATCACAGAAAAGAGGCTTTGCAGACTTGAAAAACACTAAGCCTCCACAATGTGAAGTATAAAAAATTCTGTCACTGCCACAAGGGTGGAGTGGTGGCAGTCAAGCATCCCCAGGAGCACCAGCCTTTCCAAAAGAATAAGAAAAACATGTAGTTTCACAGAATCTCAGAATGGGTAAAGGTGGAAGGGATCACAGTGGATCATATGGTCCCAGCTCCCTCCTGCAGCAGGGTTATCCCAGAGCAATGGCACAGGATTGTGCCCAGATGGGTCTGGAATATCCCCAGTGAGGGAGACTCCACAGTCTCTCTGGTCTGTTTCAGTGCTCAGTCACTGCACAGGGAAGTTCTTCATGGCCCACTGGATCTTCCTAGGCATCAGTTCCTCTGGTGCCATTGCTGGGTCCTACAGTGCAGAGCCCAATCCATGCTCTGACACCTCCCTGCAGACACCAGTAAGTCTCTTCAAAGTCAATGGAAGATTTCTAAGAATTATTACCAGGCCCAGGAAAGGAGTATAAATTGCTCTTCTGGGAAAGAATGCTTTGCTGTCACTACCACCAGTGTATGTGCAAAGAGCAGAGCTCACAGAGCAAAGCACATGCTACCTGTGCAGCCAATTCTGATTAAGGGTGGCTTACTGTCAAAATAATGTTGGTGAAGCTAATAGGGCTGATCAAGAATTTCAAGGAATCTCAGGATGGTTTGAGTCAAAATGGGACCTTAAAAACCATCTCATTCCAAACCCCTGCCATGGGCAGGAACACCTTCCACT
>NC_031799.1:517518-575000 GCF_001522545.3 Parus major | reverse complement strand
GGTGCTGTCCCTGCAGGCCTTGTCCCCAGTCCCTGGGCAGCTCTCCTGGAGCCCCTTTAGGCCCTGCCAGGGGCTCTCAGCTCTCCCTGGAGCCATCTCTTCTCCAGGGGAATACCCCCAGCTGCAGAGCAGAGGGGCCCCAGCCCTTGCAGCATCATTATTTCTTAATTATACTACAATTTTTTTTTTGTTTCAGATCCTTGTTATTCAAAGTCCCAAGAGCTTGGTGGAGCCGGGGCCAAATGCCACCAGAAGTTCTATTGCTGTATTCTATATATTCTATATATTCTATGGTCTCACATCGTTCAAATACACAAAGATAAATTAGATTTCAAGAAACAGAACATATATGACAAAACATACGTTAAAAGAAGCGTCTTAGAGCTTGATAGTGAATACACCTCTGGCCTGCAGAGATTCCTATCAGACATAATGTATTTCTGTACTAATGTGATTAAGGCAGAAGGTGAGTTTTTGTCATAAAAACATAAAAACTCTCAAAGGCAACACTGAGGCACGGCTTGGGCAGCAGCAACACAATTTCAAATGAGCTTCTGTGTTCTTTGTAGCACCCAAGCACAGATTTTGGGCAAGATGAAGCCACTCTAGCACAATGTTTGCTGTGCAGCTCTTGCAGACTGTCCCTGCCACAGCTACACAACCAGGAACATTTGAATATTTATTCTCAAAGTACCCGTGCTTGAGCTGCAGCCACACACTTTGCTCTGTGCCAGGCACATCGTCAGAGGAACTAAATGAAAGATTAAAGATCTGGAAATTACCTCTATCTTCCAATTCAGACAGGGGAAAATATCATAGTTACAGCGTCAAGAGGATGACACTTAGAGACTGTAAGCAAGAAGAAACACGAACAGACAGAACTGGTAAAGAAAGCTCAAATGTACATTTCCATTGTGGTGGGCATGAACAGGCAATTAAGCATTGACTAAGCACCAGAGATAGACACCAGATCTGTGACACATCACGAAAAGGATCTGGAAGGTAGAAGCAAGCAGAGTGAAGCATTTGTAAGCAGAAGTAAATGTTGGTGAAATCATAAGAAGTAACAGACGCATTGTTAGTACCTTTTCGTGTCTCTCTACTTTGATATATTTTAATGTAGATACTACAAATCAGTCTACATGAAATTGAAAAGGAAAAAGATATTAACATAAAACACTAAATATTAATAAACAGATTCCCTGTAAAGTTAAAAATTACCATGCAAATGTAATTAACCAGAAAGTAGCACCAAAAGGAAAAAAAATAGGAATAAGCTCTAGTGTATATAAATCACAGATGTACAACAGAGGTCTTGATACCTTCAGGTATCCTCATGCTGAACAGTAAAATGCAGAGTAAAGGATATACTTGTCTGATAATGGCTAGGAATATTCCTCTAGTTCTAACCAAAGAACACAGACATGAGAAAAGAAGCCATCACTGACCACTAAACACTGAATTCTGCAATTTCTATTACTGCTACAAGAGTACATTTGTGTGGCAGACTAGTTATGATGATGACTTGGGTGATTAATGAAGGTGAATCCAGTTACTGACCCTGCTTTAGTTCCTTACAGATGCAGCATTGTACCCCCACATCTATAAACACCCTAACAGCACAAACCAAGTCAATCAGATCCCACTGTTGCAGTAACTCCTTACTTCTGCCAGATGCTTTAGTGTCTGGAGTTGTTTTCAACAGCAAACTATAAACTGGATCAACTATTTCAAAGGAAACCATTTAAATTGACTTATTTTTCACTAGTACTGAGTAGCACTATCATCTCCCTGTCTGAGCACATCATCTGCTTGGCAGTTCCTCACTCTAACAAGGATTTTATTTTGCAAGCAATAAAATGACTAATTAAAAAAAAATTGCTTGTCCACAAAAAGTTGTCTCAACTTAGTTGACTCTAGACTGTGAATTGGAAAATAAATTCCAACAGAAAAAGAAGAGGGAACTTAGAGTCAACAAAAAAACTTGGGTTTGAGGGTAAGTTGGTTCAATGTGCTTTGTGAACCAAGAATAAGTAATTTCTAGTTTGAAATAAATGAGTTTCTAATATCTAAACTCTACTGCCATGCATATTAATGTCATTTATGCTTCACAACACTGCCCTAGATCTAGCAGCACCTCACAATTACTTTGCACACCTACTGAAAGACCACAAAGACAAAGTAAAATTGACTCAGTAGAGAAAAATCTCCTTTATGAAGTTACAAAAATAAATACCATTATTTTTCTCCTCCTTCCAAAACCACCATTGTTTCTTTAATTATTGGAGCATAACAGAATTGGCAGGACAATCCAATCCAGGTATTTTATATCCAGGATGAAAAAAGGTCCTTGCACAGAGGTAACTTGGATCCAGTCAGAGGCAAAACCCAGAAGTAATTGGTGTGAGGATGTTGGCTGTGTGGTTTTAGAGTTAAGGAAGCTCATCAGAGGAAGAAAAACAGGCTACGAAGGATGAGAAGCAGGAGAAGGTTAACTGTGGGAAAGGGTAAAATTCTGCTCATATTGCGTATAATTATCACTCCTGCTGAATCACAAGGAAGGAAAAGGAGGGTGGATCTAAAATACAGTGCTTGTACGAGTTTGTTGATCTCCTGCTGCCGTGCAAGTGACTACAAAATAGGAATAATATTATATATGATCATGTAGATTACTGTGGTATCAAGTAAAATAATTAGCAAGTACAATAATTATTTTAGGCCTCAAAATTTCATATTAATTTATTTTTAAGCCAGGCTCCTATCTCCTTTCACCCTAAGTAGACTATATTTAGACTACTTCAGTAAACTTACTTTAAGCATTATGTGTTATTTAAAAGGCACTGAGAAACAGAGAAGTGAGTTTTCAATTCTTCTATTCTTCTTTCAATCTCTATCACATAAAGATTACAAAACACACAAAAGTAATACAACACCGAAATCACATCAAAGTTTTCCATAGCTGTTCAAAATACACTTTTGTTCCCTAACAGACTATCAACTTGTGTTGTTGCTGCATCTTGATTTGTGCTGTGCTCTACCCGTGTACCTGAGGCTACATGAACCAAAGTATTGATTTGATGAGAGTTAACTCAGAGATAAGACAGGCAAATATGCCATTTACACTACAATCCTACCATGTCCATGTTTCACCTATAGTCCAACATCACATATATAAGCAAGTAATTAAAAAAAACAACTCAACCAACTGTATGGGCATGGATACAAAAAACATTTCTGTTTTTCAACAGTAAGTGGTACTTCTTTTTTCCCTTTTCCCAGGCAGGAAATTAGAAAGCTCCTTAAAAAGGCTCCTCTTCTTAAAGCTTTAAATGAAGACACTTAATTTGCAGGGCTAAGAGATGGCACTTCAGGTACTCATGAAAGAAGCAAGAAAACAAGCGTAGGCGTATGCCAAGGTAGTTGCTAAGGGAATGGTTCAAGAGGAGTGAAGGAGGTGGGAGTGTAGGAAGAGACAAGAACAGATGTAGGCTGAAATCTTTAAGAGTTTGCATTAAGAACTGGAAACTTAATATACAACGAGTAAAAAGTCATGGGGGATATCATGTGAAGTGTTACAGAGGGAGGCTGGAGTGGTGGCAATATGGACGGATTTACAAATCAGTCAAGTAACCAGAAGAGGGGAAGAAGTGTTTTTCCTGTGGCAGCACTGAGACAGAAAGACATCAGACATATCAGAACTAATAATAACATACATAAAAGCAATTGCTCAGGTAATAACATGCACCAAAATAGGCAGTAAAAACTGCAAAACTACAAACCAGATACTGAAAACTGCTTTAGGAAAAGGTGTTAAGAGCAATTTCTCCTTGCAATTGAAATGAAGGAAAAGAATATACCTGACGGGACTCTCGAATAAAACACTGAAAGGAACAACTTAATTAATCTGGAGTACGTGTAAGTGAATTGCAAACCAAGCCACTACTTTGTGCTGGGTTTACGTTAGGGATGCAAGCCAGGCGCGGCCCTGGAGGGTGTAGCCCGGAGCGCAGGAGCAGCGCACAGCAGCCGTGCGCTTTCACTGCCGCCGTGAGGAGAGACGTGGGCACTGCCTCCGACTGCAAATTCTGGCAGACCCCTTGCAGCCTGAACTTTAATATTCCCTCAGGAGGCCGCCAGTGAATTGATTTCACAAAAGAGCTAAATAAATAGTATCGGTTTTAACAGCAACTGACTTGTGATGTGTTCTCTAGTTTATAAGGGAGAAAGAAAGTAAGATCTACCTTTGCTGTTAGCACTGTATTATGTTTTATTCTCATTTGGTATAAAAGAAAAAAATCTCTAGGATTTATTTTTATATACCAGTAAAACACATCTGGTGTGGGGAAGGGAGCAGCCACCAACCAAAACAGAGTATATAGTATAACAAAAATGAGAAACCATTTTATGAACAACAAATGGCATCAAGTTTTTGCTATTCTTCAGGCAGTATTTCTCTACAGCAGTCTGGGAAAGGTCAGAATCTAGTCATACTTCTCAGGAAAAAACATTAGTCAACTTACTGGGAAAGGCACAACCTGTTACAAAAATTCCTATCTAGGTTGCTCCCTTACATCAAAGGACACTCCTGGGAAGACCCCCTTGGGACCACCTAGCCCAACCTTTTTGCTCAAGCAGAGCCACAGAGCAGGTCACCACATCCATCAAGTAACTGTAAAGAATAAAATGTGCACATAAAACTATTTCTTGCAACATTTTAAGTAATTTGAAGTATGTGATTCATCAAATAGGGCACTACTTGGTTGGTTGAGGGTTTTTTAATGTGTCAGTAAAAAAAAGCAGGGGCTAGGTGATACTTTTACCATCTGCTCTCCTGCAGGTATAATTGCTTCAGATTCTAACACATCTCAAGATGGGCCATGCAGGCCTGTGGACACCTTTTCTACACTGGTATCACTTGCTGAAAAAGAAATGGGCTACAGGTGTGCCTGCAAGAGAAAGAACACAGAAGGCGATACTTCATATGGTCTGAAGTACAATTTATAGAAAATCAGACTCACTTGCCACCCCAGATGCAATTCCATAGAGCAGTCCTCCTCCATCTGTTTGCTGCTGAAAGACGTGGGTCCCTGGAGGAGGGCTTCTCTCTTGTCTAATGAAATTATACAGCAAAGTTTTCACAAGTCTGCTGGTGTATGGGAGACTGAAATGGAAAAACAAAACAACAAAAAAACTTCAGTTGACTAACAACTCACAAAAATTGGCACAACAAAGTCCAGGTAGGGTGCAAAGGCACCCTTTGGCATTAAAGATGGTCAGTAACTCTCCTAGTGCTGACCAGACTGGAAAGGGAAAGAACACCAAGGTCTTGCCCATGCAAAGCTGCCCAGACTTCAGCAGGGGTCTCCAGGAGCATCTTCCACAGCAGGATCATGAAAACTGCCTTTTGGTTTTTGTTTTTTAAATAGTACTCTTCAATAAATCATTTTAGTTTGTAGAATCTCAAGATATGACTGGAAAAATACTTATGCAATGGAAAGAAATGCTGTATCTTTTCAGCTTTTACTCCATGCTCTGGTAACACAAAACAGGTACCAATAGCATCTCTCCACACCCACAATATTTTTGTCTGTATGTGCAGCTCAGAACCAATCTTAAGCACCTTTTCAAACCTCAAGGATTCCATAATTCTATGACTTTGCAAAGACCAATGAAACAACCAGCCTCACATCAGTGAATCTGAAAAATGCCTGTAAAATTTGTTTGGTTTAACTAAAAGGTTGCAGTATTTCCAAAATGGAGTAGCATTTCCACAGAAGCAAATAGCTAGCTCCCATTCCCATCTAATTTAGAGCTGAAAAGACAGGAGCCCTCTTAGGCTGGACTCTCTGACCATCTGTAGAAGCCCAGAAAGTGAGGGGCTAATGTGTGTGTCCCAAACCCCAACAGCTGCGCGTGCGGAGCCAACCAAGGATTCTTGGGAATAACCAGCAAGGACTGTTGGTAAAAACACACGAGAGAAAGATCAGGCTGTGGCTGGAGAAGGGGCCAGATGGAGGCAGGGCAGCATTTTCTGGGACAAACCTCCTGGCTCCTGCAGAAAAGCACAGCTCGGCTCAGCGCAGGCACAGGGATGGGGCCCAGAAGGGCCGGGCACTGCAGGGGGAACCAGCCCATCCAAGAGCCCAAAGCCTCCAACACATTTCCAGAAAGCTCTGAAAGAACCGACCCTGAATGAGAACGGATCTGCACAAAAAGAGAGGAGCTTCTCTCCAGGGAGTGGAAGACTTAAAAGGAGCCCCACAAAGCCCAGGGCCCCACGACATCCCATCAGCTGGATCGAAATGGAGACAGTCATTCCTAGTGATCTCTCTCTTTTTTCTTTCCTTTCTCTCTTCCCTTCTTTGAATTCTCTCTCTCTCTCTCTCTGCGTCCCTCTCTTTCTCCCTTTACAGCTTCCCCCACCTTTATCCAAACCTCAACTCTGCTTACACTGGGATATATCAGGGATAAAGACACCGTCTTCCATGCCAAGTGTGTAATTTACTAATAAAACTTTGCAGATCCTCTGACATTTGCATTCCTTTTCATCATGAACTTCTACAAATCCTGGGTGCTTCCTTCTCCTTAGGGGTGGGACATCATACCAGTACCCCTCCAACTGTTCACATTGCTCCCAATTCCCAGCCACCAAATTCCCATGTCTCTCTCCAGAGGCCAGCACCTCCAACTCCCAGATCAGACCTCTTAGATCACATACCAACTCTTCCCCTAAACATCCCCCATTTTCTCCCAAACCCTCAATACCTTCAGTCCAGAGACTGACGTACCAGAACACCCCACACATACATCCTCAGGTTCTGGCTCTATCCTGCTGCTGTTTCAGGCTGAAGTCTGCCCTGTGCTCCAAGCTGAGCCTCCTTCCTTTCCCTGCACATTACAGCAGTAACTGTCTCTTATACCTAGTAGAATCTTCAGAAAACCAGAGAATAAATACATTTATGAAAAATCTTCCCACATGGAACTAGAAGCTTAAAGAGGATGTATGGGAGCCTGACTAAAAGGCATGTAAGCCACCGTGAAAGCAGTTGAACACAACCATTAACTTGCCAGAACAAGTGGTTTTACTCACACAACCAAGTTTACCCCTGGCTAAGTGTTCCCTTCAGCTCAGCACAGCATGTGTCTTCATCTTCCAATGACTGCTGCTTATCTGGATGGCAAGAAAGCTCTAGCATTTCTGAGGGACCTGAGTTCTCTAGGCTGCAGTGCTACAAGACTCATTGCTGAATCAAAAAACCATCCTGAAAAGTAAATGCTGTTTTAAGTTAATGAAATTACTCTCAAAATATAAAAATTATTTCCAAATTAATTTTACTGAAGTCTGGGCTGTGAGATTTCCACCCAAATCCCTCTAAAAGCCTTTACAGATGTTTATTTTACCATTCTCTTTCCTTTTGAGCAGAACAAATTTTGTATCAAGATAACATTTTGCTGCCTTCTGTTTTCAGGTACAAACACCCTAAAGGAGCAACCAGCAGCGTTTGCTTTACCCTAAGGCAGGACCCCGTGGCAGGACATACCATCGACCATGCATCAGGTATCTGTGAATGATGCTCTCTCGAAGAATCTCTTTGTGGAATAATTGGCAGGAGAGGAACACAATGAGAGTTGTCACGGCTTCCAAAGAAATGCTGTATGTAATATCTCTGCAGAATAAAGGGAAAATTACAGAGATTAATCTACTGGGTTGTTTACAAGCTGATTTCCAAGAATACTTGGTAGGTTCACCTGAAGCTATACACTGTGTAGCACAGAGAGTTTCAACTAGGAACGTGTAAACAACAAATTCAAGAAACCTAGAATCATTTCGTACCAAAAATGGGTTGTTGTTTAGAAATAAGAAATTTCTTGTTTAGAAATAAGCACCTTTTTCATATGACAAGGGACAAAACAATGTAAAAAGAGGTACTGGTCATAGCACTCAAGTTGCAATTGATAGACTATACTTCTTCCTAAAAATAATAAATATCTCTCAGAAGTGTGTTCTTTGTACTGTTAAACAAAATTGTCAGAAAACCATTATGCTAAGTGAGGGAATGAATGTCCAAGCTAGCCCAACACAAGCCAAGAAAACTGGATCCCCGTGAGAGGAATGTAATACACAAAATCCAGATCAAGTGTACAGAACTCTTAGGGTATCAGAATACCACATACATTGTTCGGTTTTAAATGGTATTTTCTGAGGTAACAGGGAAGTAGAAAGTTTCAAGGTTTCATAGATTATCACAAAGAATGAGGTGCAATGCTTAAATACAGACACCAGACAGTTCAGCAAAGTTCATTTAGCTCAGGCTGATTAGGAAAGGCTGTGCAGCAGAACAGATGACAGGCACACTATTTAAAATATCTTGTGCTTTCTGTTCCCACCTCTGCCTACAATGACTTTGTTACAAATCTTGTTTTTAAAAGGGAGAGAAAAATGCCATTTGCCTCCTTAATCAGCAACAAATTACAGACTGCAAGAAACAAATTGTGTTTCAAAATACAATGAACTAACTTGGATACAAACCAGTATCGTTCTTACTTTCAACCAAAGACCATTTTTACATCCTCCAAAATGAGGTATTTAATTTGGTGCAACAGCACCATCCTCCAGTTCATCAGAAATATTGCTATCAAGTATTGTTATTGTTATCACAAGTCCTTTTAATGTTTCTCCCACTGTCACTATTTAATTTCCATAGTATGCTTCACAATCCAGTATTGCTGAGTTACAATGGTCTCCCTGCACCAATTACCAAGGTTTTCTGACCTGGGACATACTGGAAATTCAAAATCTGCTTACTGTTGTAGAATGCAAATATTTAATAGTACCTCTATTTAAAATTTTTTTAAAATCAAGAACAAATCATCATTGATGTTATTTAATCAGTGGTGCTAAATTTTTCTGTTACAATGTTGCCTTCCAAAAATTTTATTCTCAACAGCTAGAACAGGTGTAAGCATAAAACTAAGTGCTCTTTCAAGCGATGACTTGAAAACTACAATGCAATCTCCTGAGGCAAAACAAATTAACCCCAGAATTACTAGATTTTCACTAGTCTCAGGATCAGAGCTGGTGTGGTCCTCACTGAAATACACAGGATTGTATTTAGGAGAAATCACTCGAATTTTTAACACAATCAAATAGTTTAATATTCTCAAGTCTGCTGCCCAGATATGCTGTAAACAACATGCATTACTGTGAAGTGTGAAAAGAAGAATTTCATGCATCACAATGCACAGCTTAAGTTAAGCTCTTCTGCAGCAACTCCAGGCCACAGTTTCTGTAGGGTGCAGTTATTTACCCAAAGCCAACATCAAACTGGAATCATAATTTCCTGGATCACAATTCACAGACTGCACCACCTCTCATACAAAAATGTTTTTAAAAGTGGAGGTTGTGCAAACCCACTGTATTTTATTTTCTCTTGCCTCACTTGAGCATTTGAACATCAAACATATGAAGTTATGGGTTGGGAAAGGACATACTGCCTAAGTAATATTTTCCTGAAAATCATGATGTCCTTTTGGATTACTTTTACTCTCTGCAAGTTACCTGACTTTTTGCCCACTCCTGAGGAAGTTCGCCAGTGTAAATGCTGATAATTAGATCAGGCCAGAGGTTACACTCTGATCTGGTTCCACTGCAAATTCATCTCAGCCAGAAGCAAGGCTGCACTAGGAACAGTGCCTGCTCCCTCTCCTAACCAAGGGTGCTGTGCAAACCACCACCCACACACATCCCAAGCAAAGCAAAGAGAATTCTTATATATATATATATATATATACATATAATTATCAAATGTTCAGCCACCAGCAAAAAAAAATTAAGAAATGTTTTTCTATCAAAATAAAACCAACAGTTGAGGAAAATACTTTTTTGATATTATAAGAAAAACGTTCAGAAACTTATCCTTATGACAAATGAGGCTGAGAATACGAGAACAATGTCTCCTACCCCAAGATGATGAATGAAAAGGGTAATAACTTCATGACATACTACAAGATGCACTGGGTCTCTATTCAGAGAGGAAAAAAAATTTTGGGGTCTAGTATACATCTTCATTACAATCATTAATTCGTTTATTTTTATTAATATTTATTTCATTCATTCAATTATTTTTGTAATTTTTTTTATTATTTTATTATTGTTTTTATTATAACCCACACAAGTAGAATAGCAAATTTGAGGAAACATTACAAAATAATTTTCTGTTTTGATAAGAATCAGCATGAAAAAATAAACTAAGAGATTACTGTACTGTATTAAGTACATTTGTGAGGAAAAAAATCTGCTTTCAATATCCTTATATAACTCTGACAGAATAAACAAACAGAAAGGTAAACTCAAGCAATTCCACTTAGTGAGTTATTCTCATTTTCTCTAAGTTCAAAACCCAGACAGGGCGCATTTAACTTAGAAACACTCCATTCAAAACTGTAGAATCTGTTCAAATTAAATCTGCTCTGACATAAACACAAGCAGGGTCTTGATATCTGGGGTAACCCCTCAGGTCCAGTCGCCCTTAATTTATCAGCACAAGGATAAAGCTTCAGAGAAAAATTATTTTTTCCACCAAGGGTCAAATGTATGGTTTTCTGCAACTCAGGCATTTCTAAAGGATCACAAGAACTACCAGAAACCTCTTTCATCTTCAAAGAACATACTGTTTATTTATATTGAGAGACTATATAATAGGGGGTCTTGGTTTTGATTTTTTTTTTTTTTATTTTATTCAAAGCTATTGGTCACATAGAATGACTTTACAGGGAATTTATGCTGATCTCCAACTTCCCCTGAAAACTGTTTGCTTGCAGATAAGGAGGAAACTAGAAATAATGAACTCATGTATCAATTACATGTCAAAATTATTTAACTACTTATTTCAGAAAGCCAGAATAACTGCATGTTGTTTTGAGCTTCTGTGGCACTTTTTTTTTCCTTCTCAAGTGTCTTACAAAACAAATGAAAAATACACAGATAGAGCTCATGTTCTGCATAAATGGACTTCATAAAGCAATGTACCAAAACATGCAGAGGTCTTTTCTTTCTCCTCTTCTGGATTTTCTCTTCTGGGGATTCATTAGTTATCCTCAATTTTTTCATCTTATTCTCTCTCTCTCCTTTCCAAAGAGAGATTTATTCCCATATCAGGAAGACAAGTTAGCAGATACACAGGTCTGCCTCTCAAAACACACATCTTCCACACAGAAAGAATCTGAGATAGACTGAAGTCTAGAACTCATGGCAATCATTTCTCTCCTGAATTTGGGTTCTTCTTCTCTTATCCCAGGGAGCTGTCCTCCTGATATCACACCTCATATGCAGTGACATCCTTGGACCTGATGGAACAGGTCCAGGTCCTCCCATCTGACACCCAAGCTGAAACTGATTTCTGGCAACAAACCTTATACATAATCATGTACTGTCTGAAGAAAAGACACAAGATACCATATCTATCTGAAATTATGTTAAATTATGGCTTCCTCATAGAATGAGGAGCTCTAAAATTGCAAGATTCCCTGATACTGGCAATAACAAATGTGTGTGTGTTTAACACGTGTTTGGGTCTATGTTTCAATGAAAAAGTGATACATCAGTGGATTCCTTCAAAAAGCAAATTATGCCAGATCATTTTAATAAAAACTTTTAAATTATATGGAATTGTATGATTAATAGTAATTGTTAGATAACAACTCATTAAATCAAAAGACAAAAATGAAAATCACAGAATGGTTTGGGTTGGGAGGCACCTTGAAGCTCATCCAGTCCCATTCCCTGCCTTCTACTGTCCAGTCCCATGGTGCTCCAAGACACATCCAACCTGGCTTTGGACACTTCCAGGGATGGAGAGTCCACAACCTCCAGGAAATAAATTCTACTAAGCCAGACCACGTTCCATCTTAATCTGCTTTGTTGGGTGGGTAATAGAGCTCCTGGGCTCCTCTAGGACCTCTATAGCTCTTGCAGAGCTGTTTTAAAGCAGCACTGCATTTAGACATACAGTAGTACTGCTTTAGAAGAAATTGGTGCAGTACCTAATTCTTCCAAGATATGGACTGGAGACAATATCACTTCTCTTCGGGTCTTCCACCAAGAACATTCATTTTATTAGATTTATTTTATTTATTAACTTTAGTGGCAAACTTATAAATTATAATCATCGAATCCTAGACTGGTTTGTGTCAGACGGGACCTTAAAGCTTGTCCAGTTCCACCTCCTGACACAGACAGAACACCTTCCACTAGACCAGGTTGCTCCTAGCCCTACCCAACCTTTGCCCAAATACTGTTTCCAAATGATGCAGTCACCCCACATAGAACAAGAGCTATGGTCCTGTTGAAACCACAGCTCCCTAGCATCCTGGCATCTGCTTTATCCATCCAAAACCATGTGGATGACCTCCTATCAGCATCACCTACCAAGAACTTCAACAATCTACCTATGTGTCACCATCCTGCTGCTGTTGGCTTCTCTCCAAGGCCAAGCACGACTCACAAGTGCTTTCTGTGCTCCCCAATCATTCAGCTTTGTTCCCTGCCTGTGAGAGAGGTCTGTGACAGAGGAACCAAGGTGAAGCAGAGAGGCACCATAGTGGAAAATCTCAGCTACAAACTCCAATTAACACTCTGAAGGCACATGCTGTTGTAAACACTTTAATTACTCAGTGAAATGCAGCTATTTCTGTATCAGCACATAGAGGCTGAGAGCTCATAAATTATTTCACACCTATAGAGCAAACAGCCTGAACAGTCAGAAACTAAACTCCAAATTTCAACTCCCACCCCTAGACCGAGCCCCCTCCCTGTTCAAATATTTTCCTGAACTTTCACCCAGCCAGAGCTGTCTACTCCGAGTATTAAAAGGTTAAAAGGTAACCCATTTTCTAATTTAGGAGAGTTGCCAAAAGGGCTGATTCATACAAAAAGTCTCAAATCATACAGGAACCAGGTTTCATTTCCCTGCTTCCTGAGGGCCCACCAGAAAGGTGAAAGAGGAGTCACCACAGAGGATAGGATCAGTTTTGAAAACTGAAAAGCAAGTACAATATCTGGCTATCAGTCTCAGGATACAAGTACAACAACTCAAAGAGAACATAATCTTTCCTCTTGGAAACAGTCCTAATTTTACACTCACTGATGGCACATATGCACTGTGGCAGCTGATAATGCTCTACACTCATTACAGCTGACTCCAAACATTTGGGAGATGTCCCAAGGGAGCACTCAGCAAACACTGACTGAAAGAAGCAAGCATCTCTGGCATTTTATACTGCATCTCCCCCATACTGGGTACTCTCAACTGGGAGAAGAAAAGGGTGAGAAAACAAAAAATCCCAGAATGATTTGTGTTGTAAGTACCTTAAAAATAATTTCATTCCACCCTCTCCCATGGGCAGGCACAGCTTCCCCTAATCCTCCAAGCCCTGTCCAGCCTGGCCTTGGACACTGCAGGGATCCAGGGGCAGCCCCAGCTGCTCTGGGCACCCTGTGCCAGGGCCTGCCCACCCTCCCAGCCAGCAATTCCTTCCCAATATCCCAGCTGGGCCTGCCCTCTGGCACTGGGAAGCCATTGCCTGGGTGCTGTCCCTGCAGGCCTTGTCCCCAGTCCCTGGGCAGCTCTCCTGGAGCCCCTTTAGGCCCTGCCAGGGGCTCTCAGCTCTCCCTGGAGCCTTCTCTTGTGCAGGGGAGCAGCCCCAGCTCTCCCAGCCTGGCTCCAGAGCAGAGGGGCTCCAGCCCTGGCAGCATCAGCAATATGGAAATACTCTAAAGGTAGTACCTAAAGGATTAACATGATAGCTGGACTCGAGATCCTTTTTTCACAGACCTGTTCCTAAACACCCTGAGACTATGCGACTTTGTATATTTTCACCTCGCTGATATTTCTTTCTTCCCTCTACAGATTAAATATACTAGAAGAAATTCTGGACTTTGTAATGTTGCAGGGAGAAGCTGTATTATTCTTTATTTGTTTTACATATCACCCAGTCTTGCTACTAATATCCAATTAAACTAATTAAAAGACATTATTTTTCAAACAACAGAACACAAGAGAGCAGCCGAAATTCCCATAAAAATGGATGGCTGCGGAGACACCCAGGTACAGCTTCCAACCTCCAGGAAAGAAAAGATGACCCATGTGATCAAACACCTTCATTAGACCATCTGAGAGTTCTACACAAAGCCAAACCACAGGAATCATATCCTGCATTTCAGTGATGCAGCCCAAGTGAAAGGCAGACCCGCTCCACAGCCTCTCTTTGTCTTGGCTGTTGAGACCCAAATATCTGCAACCATAGGTTTTTCAACACCCATCATCTTTTGTGAAAACAGGGCTGAAAACCGTATCAGGAAGCAGATTATTAGGAATTTGATACACAGCATAATATACAAAAAACAACAGACCTCTGATACTTTGCTTTGAGGTGAGGAAGTTTGTTACAAATCAAAGTGCACCTAGTGGATAGATAGGCCATAGAGAAATACAGATCTAAGTCTAAAATGAAACTAGAACAGAGTAAGAATATGTGATATAGATAAAGGTCCTCCTACTCAGGATATCTGGACACTTAAAACACAGCACATATACCATTAGAAATAAGGATATGAATGATTAAGAAAATCTTCCAAATACATAAAATATGTTTTATTTGCTGCACCACCCCAAGGTGCAGCAGCAAATAAAACTTCCTTTACATGAATCAGCTCCCTCCTAAACAGAGCACAATAGTGTTAAACTTTGAGGCTCTTCAAAGTGAAGCAACACAAATCTCTCTCAGTTTGGATGCTTTCGCTCCCTTCGACTTCAGTTTCAACAGATGGAAGTTTGCCTTTGATGATTAGACAAAGTTGCCAAAAATGCAAAAGTCACATGTTTCCCAAATAATGGAGCTACTACAATCTTGATAAAAATTCCTTGAATAGACTCTTTTTAAAAAGCATTATTCTGACCTGTTCTTTTGAAAGTACCAAAAATAATTAAAATATGGAACTCCTGAGCTAGAACAGAAAACATTTATCTCTTTGCTGCTCACACAAGCAAGAAAGCATAAACATTTCTCATCATCTGGCACCTTTCCTACACTGCAGTTATTTTGTAGACCTTTATAATCAATTATATTGCCTTTCTTCTGCCTACATTTAACTTTTAAGCTCCCATAAAATGCAGCGAGCATCCCTAAATGAGTCAAAACATTGTCAACATTTAAATTTCCAAATAACTAAGACTGCACCCTAAAACAACCATAACTAGAGAAAATAAGGGAATGTAATAGAAATATCAACTAACTTGTACTGGCACCACAGGGTGCTACTTAGGAGTGATGTAACTAGATCACAGTATTTCATTTCTCCTCCACATGCATTTATAGTTTTTAATGAAGTGAAAATGCACTGATAACAACCAGATGTTCAGTTATGGATACAAGCTCTTAACAAGCTGCTGAAAGAAGCCTTTATAATTTAAAGCTTTAGGAGCTCCATCCTGCAACAAAATGTTAGCAATACTTAATATGTAGAAGTCATACAATTAAATACTAACATTGTATCTTTTTGCCGACTATGCAGTTCAAATCATTAGTGTACACTCTTGAGTGCTAACATTAGCAAAACCAAAGAAAAAGCAGAGTATCCATAGCACACCCAAGGGAACCATAAATCAAACATCAACATACAAGTGTTATAAGGGACTGCACAAGTCTAATTGTTGAAACCTGTATTTTCTATAAAATTAAACCTGAAACCTTTATCCCTGGTATTTTGTACAATGCAGCACAGCCTGTTTTCAGAAAGGTAATTCAAGATATTTTTAATAACTCTCAGACACAGCACCACAATGTTACAGAGTCCCAGAGTACCTATTGCAACCTATTTCTGCCTTAAAGCACATTTGCCTTTTCCAATACAAACTAAATTTAAGGAAGATTGTCTTAAATTCCCTGTAAAAACACTGAGACATTTCCAGAAATGCTCTGCCTCCCAGAAAGGCTCAGCAGACTATCCCCACTGCTGCCCCGCGCCCCCCCCCCAAAAAAAAAGTTACATTTCATAATAAGGGACAGAGATTTGACATTTATCTTCTTCCACATCCCACACCATCCTTATTAATTTTGAGAAACACAGTCCACCTGCAATTTCTAAGTATACCGTAGGTTGTTTTGTAGGCAGAAATGAGCTTATTCTGCCAAGGCCAGTAACTGAAGCAAACTCAGAGGTGAGTGACATCTGCCCATAATCAGAAAAAGACTGGAGCCTTCCAAATTCAGTGTCCCTGCCAAGCCCAAACTTCTTACAATTAGAATCCCAGAATGGTTTGAGTTGGAAGGGATCTTAAAGCTCATCCAGTCCCACTCCTACCATGGGCAGGGACACCTTCCAGTGTCCCAGGCTGCTGCAAGCCCCATCCAACCAGTCCTTGAACACTGCCAGGGGTCCAGGGGCAGCCCCAGCTGCTCTGGGCACCCTGTGCCAGGGCCTGCCCACCCTCCCAGCCAGCAATTCCTTCCCAATATCCCAGCTGGGCCTGCCCTCTGGCACTGGGAAGCCATTGCCTGGGTGCTGTCCCTGCAGGCCTTGTCCCCAGTCCCTGGGCAGCTCTCCTGGAGCCCCTTTAGGCCCTGCCAGGGGCTCTCAGCTCTCCCTGGAGCCTTCTCTTGTGCAGGGGAGCAGCCCCAGCTCTCCCAGCCTGGCTCCAGAGCAGAGGGGCTCCAGCCCTGGCAGCAGCTGCGTGGCCTCCTCTGGGCTGGCTCCAGCAGCTCCACGTCCTTGTGCTGGTGTTGCCCAGGGCTGGGGCAGCTCTGCAGGTGGGGTCTCACCTCAGCACAGGGGCAGAATCCCCCCTCCCCTGCTGCCCACACTAGGGGAACAACCCAGGGCAGAAGAGTTTCTGGGTTCCAGTGCACATGGCTGGGCCATGTCCAGCCTCTCAACAACCTCTCAGCTATAACCAGGATGTACCAAAATCATTCTCCACAGAGCTGCTCCCCAAGCAGCCTGGAACAACCATGTACCTGCCTGCAAAATACCACACACAGGTATCCCAAGCACCTGACATGACATTCAGAAATGGAAGGAGTGTGAGACAGCTGCACAGGTACCTCTGTTCCTGCATTCTTAACATAGAGATGGCCTTCCATGCTTTAAAAAATAATTTTACAGTTTCAGTGAAGGAGAAATATATAAGCTTTAACTGGGATGCAGTTATATTCAGACATCAGCTGCCAGCTGTATCTACTCCTTCACCCAACTGCCTCTACAGAGCCCAAGGGACACAATCCTCTGTTTAAGGCTATTGAATGCTCCTAACAAAATCTTTGCTGTTCTGAAAGACACTTCGAAGACCAGCTCAGCATGGAGATTTTAATGGTCTGTCACAACAAAAATTCATCTTTAGTAGTATCTTTACAGCTAGACACTCTGTTACAGTGCCACTGCAAGCTGCCAGAGCTATCTGTTCTCTCACAGGTGATCCTAAGTCCTGACACAGAGATCATTACAAGTTTGAATATTTCATGTGTTCCATTCAATCTACCCCTTCCCCAAATTCACATACTGGGCTTGCAGTTCTCTTGGCTCATTCCAGCTAAAGACAGAAATGGACTACTCCCTTGAAACAAAATAGGAAAGAATCTCTAGTAATTCCTGACCAGGGAGAGGGAGATAAGCAAGAAGTAAACTCACTATGAAAACAATCCTGATCACTCTCTTGAACAAAATTAATAAGAAAGTAGTACTTTAAAACTCTTATGAAGAAGATAGTTGGATTGTGTATTAGAGAATGCAAGTATTCCAATATCTCCTTTCCCCTACCTATTTCCCTTCCGATGATACGGGAACAAAATTCTTAGTTAAGGCACTATCACATTGTAAAACATGTTCTAGTGATAAACAAGACAATAATAACACATTTTTCTAAGTGTTAGTATCTATTAGCAATCAGTAACATGCTGTTTCAGGAGAAATGCAGCTAAAAAAACTTATTTGACAAAAAAAACAACAACTAACCACAAAACAAAAATCTTCCACATCTCTGTCTTATGAAATGCAAGTTTTTGATATCGCTGAATATTAAATATGGACAGGCTTTATAATTTTATATTTAATAAGCCATTTTAGCAATGGATTTTATAGTAATACAAGAGCTTTCAGCAGCTGCTTCCACTTGCAGCAACCACATTCACACAGAAACAGAGATGCTGACAGGTTCACTTGTTGAAGTGGGTGAGCAACAATCACGCCGCCGTATTTTCTTCTACTGGAAAGGCAGAATAAAGGACACTGGACTACACACACACATGGGTACTTCCAAGAAAGAAAAATAAAACCCTGCAGGATTCATGAACTTGCCCATATATCACAGTCCCTTCAGCCCTTTGTACTTCCTCTAATCTGCTCCAAACAAAGCGTGTATCTGTTCCAGGAAGTCCTGACAAGCTCTGTGGAATGACACTCTGAATCACACCACTAATTCATTACACTCTACCTACACAAATCCCTCGCATTAACATTGACAGAGCTGCATTTAATGACAGCAATGTTTCAAAAAACATTGCATCTTTGTCAGTTTTCCAACCAAAAGAACAATCCCAGCTGCAAGATAGCAGAACTCTATACTACACCGTAACAGACAATCTCAAATTCCTCCAATGCTGCAATGCTTCAGCTGGGACAGTACGTTTTAGACACAGACTACAACGCAATTTAACATTACAGACACTGCTCACTCTACTTTTATTAAAGGGAAAAAAGTCAAAATTCATCAGAACACTTCCACAAAAGTGAAAGAACACTTCTTTTTTTCCAAAGAACAAAGCATGCTCTCCTACATAAAACACTGAACTATGTTTTATGACATATATCCCAAAAAGACGTGGAATCAACATCTCTCAAATAGAACAGATGCATGAAAAAAACCCATGTAAACAAATCTGGAGATCTACAAAAACATTCCACTTATTCATTTCTCTTGTCCCTTCTTCAGACATCAATTCACTGGAATTTTAGAAATCAGTATTAAATAGCACAATATGATTTATTTTTGCAATTTAAACCCCCACAGAACTGCAGAAGAACTTTAGTTTTCACCTTACTGCATACCCCAGAGCTGAAGTGACACCTCCACTGTACCTTCCCCTGTACCATGAGCACAACCATTTCCACCAGTTACTGTCTGTGTGCTGACAGGGGTACCTGAAACAAATGGAATAACTTCTGTTGATGGTTTGAACTGGGTGTGAGACGTTCATCATGTACTTCTTCCAACAGAATATTCAGGGCTGGCAGTGGCAGCAGCTTATCATTATCTGTACTGCTCCATCACATGGAACATTCAAATACAACTATTTAAACATTATAAACCCAATACTACGAGTTTAATATCCTCTTAAATGCTCAGTTTATAAAAGAAGACTAAGGAAAAAAAAGAAAATGAAAAGGCCTACTTACAAGAGGGGAATTTCAACAATGAGCTGGATGAGGCAACACAGCAACTCTTCTATGAGGTCTTCACACTCTGTTCCTAAAAAAGAAACAAAGCAAAGGATTTCTGGGTTTTCAAATACCAAAATAAAGCAAAGATTCAAATAGTCAAATGCAGATGATCAATATCTTAATTGAGGAACAAAAACTAGAAGTTCTAGGGTGTTAAAGGAGATTGGATTTTTTTTTTCCTGAAATAGAAAGCACTTGTGATTATTAACAGGGAAAATGTTGATGACTTTTTACTTTAAAAATAAGTAACTAATAACAACTGTATAAATTAAATGAGATGTGGGAATCACATTGTGGGAATGTGCTAAATTTAGCACATCACGCCCTCCTTTACTATTTACAGAAGATTGTATTAAACAGTGTTATTACTAACAGCTGAAGTCATCACTAGTGACTTCTCACTGGTCCACAGTTAAATGTACTCTCAAAATTCCCTACACTTCACGTACTTCCCCATTCTGTTTCTTAAACCAAATTTAAGAATAATCAGAGACAGTTTAATTTGTCTAATATACACTGAGCAACATTATAAAAGAATGTAGCTACTGAGCTGTCACTGCTGCTCTAGAGCAATAGAGGTACAATTTTTTCATGAATACAAATTTATTTATTGAGGAAGTTTTACAAATTTCAGTGACAAGTTGGTTCATTTTAAAGGAACAGAAATCATCCTCTAGGTAATAAAATGTATGCAGTGGTTCAGAATTATTTAAAATTTTGCAACTATTCTAAGCAATAAAGCTGGTGATGTTTTATACCAGTAATTTTTAAAAGCAACTCTAACAAAAGGCTTTAAGATTCACTGAGGAAAAAGCTTATCAAACTACTTGAAGTCATCATATAATACTAAAAATTCCCAGAAGATAAATGTATTGGCTCATGAGGATTTATTCTGCTTTCAAAAATAAAATTATGATGAGAAACATCCAACATCATAAAGAAGTGGAGGGTTTTATAGCACTGAATGGCATAAGAGTGGCAGAGCTGATCCCCTGCATTACAGCATTGCAGCACAATAATTACCCAAACGCCTGTTTATTTTGTATTTTCAAATAAATAAGTCCTGCCATAAACACAGCTTTATAGCCAGGTTACAGTGGTGTCACTCTGTTTAACCCATGTTTGTTCTTGAATCCAGAACTCAATTTTAAGAAGCACACCAGGGGGAATATTCACTATAAAGCAAAATTATTTCTTTCCACAATCAGTTTATTAAAAACACATTAAAAATTGTCACCTAGTGAACTGCACATTCTAAAGGAAATCAGTTTTTTATCACGGAAACATGGTTTCCTTTATATAGAATCCCCCATGAGTAACACAATGCAGCTCCTGTTAGTAAAACCAAGAACTGCTCAGAGTATTTAACCTTGGACAGAAACCACAGCCAATAATGGAGCACGGATAATATATTCTAAAGTAACTTGAAAGTGGCATTTTCCTAGGGCTTTCTGAACCTAGAAAATGCTTATAAAGCAGGACTGCTACTAGTTCCCAACAGGTACTTGGTTTTTCTCCTAACAAAAGAAAGTGAGAAGAAAAAGGTTAAAAAAGTAAAATGAGTGCATTTTTAAAACATTTTTCCCTCCAAACTGTATGCACAACTCATCTGAACAGAGAATAAGGTTATTTGAATATGAAAGAAGCTTTTCCCTCAAGACAATATTCAAAATAAAGCAAGAAAACACTGGGTTAGCACAGTCACGTACAATGAGAGACATTATTTAAAATAAATTTAAAAAAAAAGCTTAATTGCTGTAATCAATGTCATTCAGCTACAATAATTAATGTATCCTTTTCCCAATTGGGGCACAGACATTCTTGTTTAATTTTCATCTTGCCAAGACAATGAGGAGAATGCAAGCCAAATCTATAACGTGAGAGAGAGCCATAAATACAGAACACTGTGTTTTCACAAACAATGCCTCTTTCAATAGCAGGATAAAGACAATACACACAAGATTCATTCACATTAATAGATCCCATACTTGGATCAAAGATCTGTGAAGCTTTAGGGAAAGTCAGTACAGGGTGAACATGTCCAGATAAAATTAGAGCAGGGAGAGGAATCATAGGTGTATCCTCTAAACTCCACTGCAGAAGCAACTGCAATTACACAGGTTTTAAAATGTCCAGTTAAAAAAAATCACCATTTTTTCATCTGCTACATTTAAGTCCTCAAATGTGGATTCTTTAATTTTGCAAATAATTTGATGGATTTTGACTTTTCAGGTGGGGTTTGTTTGTTTTGGGTTTGGTTTACGCTTCTAAAATTTTTCTGTAATACAGTGCTTTTCATTTGTTTTTACTTTTTCAAAGTTACACTCATTACTGACACTGGATTAGCACACACTACACAGGTAAAATGGCTCATGCAGAGGAAAGCAGAGATGCCAAGAGGCCCCAATTTTAAAATCCCATCTTCCTGAGAACCTACCTACAACGTTGATAAGACCTGATCTGGTGGATGTGTTTAACATCAATAAGATATTCGGGTATAAAAAGGTATATCCTCATCTTACATGCTACTTGCTTTTCTGCCCTGTTGCTCATACAGAACTTGGACACAAATAATGATATAAATAATTCCTTACAAAACAGACTTATGGCTTCCATAGTTTTTGTGGTTTGGTCTTCAACTCTAATTACTCTAAAAAACTTACAACTTCTACTTAAGACTGGTAAAAATGAGTACATAAATTGATTGCCTTCCCTCATTTCCTTTCTATGATAGCTGAACACTTCTGAAATTGTTTAAGGCTTGGAGTAAATGTGTTGTTATTTATTCCCTACTCTATGTCCTTAAATTTGCTTTAATATGTCACAAACAGCCCTTAGTAGCCTTGTTTAAAAACTTTTCTACAGATAAGGAATAAAACTTCCTACTACAGCTCAGGGAACAGGTTCAATTAATTGATGGTCAGATTTAAAATACAGTATTCAGCATGTGTTCTCTTACACCTCTGAGTCACCATACAGTTAAAGACTGAAAAGAAAATATGGGATACAGACAGTGGAAAGATGAATCACTTGTCCTAGTCAGACTAACTCCAGCTTCAGCTGAGCAGATGTTGAGTCTAGTTTGGGATTTACTGATTTCAAGAAATTTTCAGGTGAATCTTTAAGTAAATGGGTTTAGCATTTCTGTGGATTTTCCTGCAATCAAAATTCTGCAATATTCTCCAAAATTATAAGCAAATTCCAGTTATGTATGAAGAGGCAAAGGCTGCACTTCTTGGGCTAAAGAACCATCTGAAACTCCTCAAAAAGAATACATTTCTATTAATGGTAGGCCTTCTCTTGAAGGAAATCAATAACAGTACTATTAGCAGGGACTCAATCCAGAGCAATTTATTCATTAGGCTAAAGCACACCCATGCACTCAAACCTCAAAAAAAAATCCCATTTTATGACACAAAGCACAACTGCACAGCTTTCTTCTGAGCCTCAAGTACAGTCTGACAGGAAAAAGTACGAACTGGACATGCAGAAAAAGTGAAAGCATATGAACTGCAAAATCTGGGAGAATTCTTCCACATAAGGCAACTATATAAAATGCTACCTGAACAACTGTGCTTATGTCATACAGTTTATATTTCTGAGCAGTCAGTCACAGGGATATTTTCCATACACAGGACTCTCACAGATTATAATTACAAATTTCTCCCTGACACACCAAATATCCCAGAGCAGGTGCTAATGAGGTGCCTGATTGCCATGTGAGCATCCTGATGTGCTGGCACTGCAGTTATGTGCTCTGAGCTTCCAGGTGCTGCACTTAAATCAGAGAGTATGGCACCAGAAGATATTGTCAAATCAGAAGGATAAAAATGTGTTGTTCATAGAGAAACAAACACCACGACAGAGTGATTTCAAAAGGAGTTGTGAGATTATCCTGAAAAGAATAATAACCTTTTCTCAGAAGGCTAAGAGATAGAGAGGTTGTTTGTGTTGTTAGGTGGTTGCACTGTTCTTTCCATGAAATATAGAAACATCGAAATTCAGACATTGTATTAAAACTTTTTTTTAATATGGATATTTTATTTACGTCATACAACTCAAATAACAGTGTCTTTTATAAGGCTTGTTTTATCATGCTTACAGTTGAAAAAGTATAAATACTACCAAGCTCTGGTAAATGAAAAAGATTGATGACTTGATGACTAAGAATTTAGTTTTTAAAAAGCCTGTTCACCAAAGTTAGTAAAATTTCCATGAAAGTACTAATAATTCTATGTAAAATTAAGAGGACTATAGGAATAATAATATTATATTAAAATATTAATAATATTATAATAATAAGTATATACTAATAACAGGAATATTCCGCTTTCCAAAAAGTAGAAATCAAAAATTCAAGAAAGCTATACTTAATTATAAAAATACAAACAAAACAACAAAACACTCCTGCTCACTTTTAATAGGCCCTAGCACAGCTACAGTCTATCACAATTCATTCAGGATACTTCACCTTCCGATAGCTGAGCATAAGAGCAATAGGAAGGTATATATACCTTATTACCACCTTTTGTAGATATTTAAAGTAAGATTTTTAGGAATCAAACCAAGTGGCTAAGTAACCTCAGCATATAATGAACTTCAACACCCTGAGGAAGTTCACAAGAATCATCTCCAACTGGAAACCCGAAGAGGAGCCAAGGAGCAGCTCATTTCCTGTCTCACCAGCAGACCACACACAATTACCTTCCTAATCAACAATATCCCATGAACAATCTGCTCAGAGGTAATTGCTAAGTACATTTGCCATCAATATGCACAAAATTATTGCTAATAAATGTCACTGCAAATTACAGTCAAGTGCTACTAGACATGGTATAAACATGGGTCTACCCTGGTGACAACAATCACTTTCCATACCACACTGTGAGGAACTCCCAGTGCAAGGAATAAAGATCTCAGGGGTTCCAGCTGACAGAAGTCTCAGCTTTTCCACCCATCCCACTGTGGCATGCTGTACACTGAAGCAAGAGGTGAGCCATTTTTTTAATCCAGGAATAAAGCCACAGGCAGTCTGCAGGGATAGCTTACACACAATCAGATATTCTTTTCCAATGCATCAGCGAGCTGACTCCCCTCCTGGAGATCACTCATCACAGTTTAAATACATTAAACCATTTCAACATGTAGCACTTAATCCTTTGGCACCACAATTCTGATTTCCTCAGAGCACTGGCAGGCGCCAAGGAGTTAAACAGATTTTAATGAACAGTTTTCACTGTTCAATGAGCAAGCAGCAATTCAGTGTTCTCAACACGTGTCCTCATTGCAGGAAACCCACAGTCAGACACTTTTGGTTGTTCTCACACCATCCACTCACACTGCTCTAGCATTCTGAGACTTTTTAGGCTTCATGCAACAAACAACATGCAATTACACACTGAACATTACTTAGACTTGGACTTGGCAGTGCTGGGTTAGCTGTCTGATTTGATGATCTTAGAGGGCTTTTTTGGCCTAACTGACCCCACGATTTACACCAAGGCCAAAGAAATCAAGGTTCCCAGGCAGCATTATCCATCATGCACTTTGTGAGAGCATCTTGATACAGAGCTACACAAAGATTTGTGGCAGACGGTGTTCAGATTGTCTTTCTGCTGTAATGAAACTGATTTTGAATGCATTTGTATTATTCTTATTCAAAGACAACAGCTTCTTCCTTGTACATCTCTCCTGCCATCTTCCATCTCATGTAATACATACTCCACTTCCTAGACATGAGCCTATTTTAGTAATTCTGCTAAATTCTGTGACTGTTCCTGTACTCCTGAATAAGCTATTGCCCCCAAATTAACTTTTAGCAATTTCTTTCTCAAGGGATCAACTAACCATAGGACTGTTACTTTCCTTCACTAGATCCCTAAAAATGGCATTAATTCAACTCTGTGGCTGCTGTTGGTTTATGAAAAATACGTGAAAATATGCATTAAATTGCAATATCAATGTTCCAATGTTCATATATGATCACCTTCACCCCAGTTCTGTTCTCTTACTCTGATGAGGCCCATAACCACCTTTCAAACTGTATGAAAATCACTAAAGCTCAGGTAGGTCTACAGCACCACATCTCAACAACTGTTCAAAAAAAACCAGATTAAGCTAAACCAAACTCTCTAGTAATTAATTTCTGGTTGAAAAGCAAAGTTTGGGATTCTGAGTCTAAAAAAATCATGGACTCGTGGAATTTAGACCTAAAGCATCTGAGAGAAAAGACCCTTAAGATTAAGTACAATGATAACCTAAGTCACTAGTCCAGCATTAAACCATGTCAGTCAGACAGGTGTGTCACATCTACAAACATAGGGACATTTAAGTTTCTCATGGGATGTTTGTCTCACTAGCACTTGTGTGTACCCACCATATGAGCTTGGTCCTGCTTTCTCTTCATAAGTAAAATGAAGTTGCAGCTCCTCTTCTGACATTCGACTGATGAATACTTTCAGCAAACAGCAAATAATGAACAGTGCATTGTGAGCCTGCCAGATAAAGAGGTGGCTAGAAAAGAAGCAGGAACAAACAAAAATCAGTAATGCTTCACCAGCAAACATGCATCAAAAACCACAAGAAAATAAACATCAGAGTAGACAAAGTTCTACAGTTGAAGCAAGGAAAAGCCAAAGTGTTTAAGCAGGGAATCTGGAGTTGATGTTTCAGAAAACAATGGGAATGTATTTGAAAGTAGTTTAGAAAATACAACCATATCCCTATACAACCTTATCCCTAACTACATTTGTACCATTAAAAACACCACAGTAGACAGAACTCTGAGGAGCTCACCAAACAATGCAGCAAACTTCCAGAAGTCTCTGGATGCTATGGACTCCAGGCACACAGACATTTGAAAATTTCTAACAGGTTTAGACCTGAAAGCTTCCTGGCTCCCTGAACCTTAGCCCTTTTTCCAGGTAAATAGCCTTCAGGGGACAGTAGGCATTTATGGGCTTCATGAGCACCATATAACAGGATTTTCTTATGCAAATGCACAAATATTTTCCAAGCTTTCTGAATAAAAGGGAATACAGCTGCACTAATATTTTTTGAATCCCAGTAAGCAACTGCTGGGGAGCCCATGGAACAGCATAGAGTCAACTATAGCACAAAGCTGTACTTTCAAGATATTTTAGGATTAAAACAGCAATAGCTATCTGGGCACAAGTAACTTCTTACTTTAGATGCAAGCAAAAACTTGATGGCAGTCCTGGGAACAAGGAAGATTTCCAGCCCCAGATATGATGAAAGTGGGACACTTTGAGTGTGTGTGAAGGAACAACTACAGAAAGCCTCCTGCAAAAAGTCTCAGTGCTGCACAAGTAACCTCTTGAGTTCTCTCCTACCGCTGAAAGGGGCAAACAAAATCAATGGAAGCTGCATGACATAAGTTGAAAGCTGTATTTTGATACATATTTATGTATTTATAGATATTTAAAATATTTCCAAGATAGAATACTGGCTCATACATTAAGTTCAGCTAAAAAGTTCAGATAATTTTTAAACATCTCTAAGCCAGTAGTACCCATAGCTTACACCATTTATATAAAAATGTGTTCATCTAACAAACAAATATGTATTTTTCCCCAGTAATCTACTTACCTATTACACTTAATTTCTGCATTTAGAAAAGTACTAGACAATGTGTTCTGTTCCAAACAACAGTTTAAGAGAATTCTAAGGTTTGGTTTGTAAGCATGTTAATTAGCAGAGTGAAAAAATTCAATAGCTAGCAACAAAAGGAACATTTAAAAAATTAAATGGCACATGCAGCTCTTTTCTGGGAACTTACTTCTGACATTCTGCTGAAATTTTTAACTCTTTGGTTCTAGAAAGAAAGACTTTAATCAATGATCCAAGGTTTCCTGTTCGAGGATTCTTCTCAACTACATGAGGAAAAATAAGATACAATCATAAAGCATGCATAAGATGACATTATCTACTTCAAATAATACATAGAATCAAATCAAATTTCAATGTCTTAAATATTTCTAAATAAAGCACAGTATGTCTTGTTTTTCTGTAGAGGCATTCTTCTTTCAAGATTCTCCAGTACATGGTTTACTAGCCCATAATTGTTCTCTAAATACTATTAATCCCAGATTTAAAATATCCCAAACGTGGGATACTCATATTGCTTCCTTTCCCAGACTTGTCTGCAGCACAACAGCCTCCTGTCAGAAAATTGGGCAGATCGTCTCAACTACCTTTTACCTTCTTGCAACACCACTGATCACATTTATATCATCCCTTCCTTTTATCCTCTAATTCTTTCCCCTTACAGATCACCTTAAATGGCAAAGGGAAAAAGACATAATAGAGATGGAATTATTTGTTTCAAACCTTACAGTTATATCAAGTTCTGCAAAACAGTTAACAGTGGAAGTAAAGGTTTGGGATATACACAAACACACTCTTTAACTGTTTTAATCTTACTAGGGCAACATATACAAATAGAACGCTAAAGGCATGAATGTGCACAGGGATGCTGTTTCCCAATTTTTCTGGTAAAGTACAGGGAAAAAAACACAAGGACTCACCTAAAGACTTACAGACTGAGATTGTGGCTTCTTCCAAGAGCTTTAAATCAGCACTAGATAGGAGGAAAAGAAAACAAAAATAGTTACACAAGCAATTGGGTTCCTGTAGTTGAAGTGAAAATTCATTACAAAATGGTAATAAAATTTTTCTATGAAGCACTTAATTTTAGTCATCCATTAGCTCACTGAGGTCAGTTTGTCCAACCTCTCTGCTCAAGCAGGATGTCCTACAGCCAGCAGCTCCAGACTATGTCCAGGTGGCTTTTGAGAATCCCCACAAGCTCTCTGAGCAACTCATTCCAATGCCCTGGCATCCTAACATCAGGCAGTGCAATATTCTTTTCAACTACAGCAACTATAAAACAGGAAACTAATATTCAAAAGTGAATTGTTCATCAGAGTGAAATTATGTCGGTGTCTTCTCCGAGGGAACAAGGGACAGGATGAGAGAAAATGGCCTCAGGCTGTGCCAGAGGAGTTTTAGATTGGATATTGGGGAAAATTCCTTCATGGAAAGGTTTGTCTGGTCCTGTCAGAGCTGCCCAGGGCAGTGGTGGAGTCCCCATCCCAGGAGGGGTTGAAAAGCCGTGTGAATGTGGCACCTGGGGACATGGGCAGTGCTGGGAAATGGCTGGACTCATTGGGCTTCATGGGCTTTTCCAACCTAAAGGATTCTGTGATTCCATGAGCATTTTATTACTGCTAGTTTTGCAGCTTTAGTGCTGCCATGCTCAGTTTGGTGTTACTCAAAGTACAAATAGAACAGCAGCCTACAGAAAGAACTTGAATTTTTTTTACAAGAAATTTCACATGAAATGACGCACTTTTAAAAACATGAATAAAAGAAACCTCAATCTGACATTTAACCTCAAGCTATGCAGCTCTTGCCTTTTAACTAATGTTATTATACTAGTACAACAATCACATCAGATACAGCAAATTGTTTGTAACTTCATTAATTGCCTCGTGATACGCCTCAGAAAAACATCAACTCAACAGAACAATAAAGCACTAAAGCAAAACCTGACAGCAGCCACTGAAACCACACCAGCTGCGTCAAACACATACTTCTGACCTACCAGTGCAGGGCAAATGATCCTCAAAAATAATCCTTAACAGATGGGAAAACAAGACAAATCATCAGATATTGTGTTCAATGCCACACTGAACAATACAAATATTAATAATTAAAAGGTACCCTGCTCCACCATTCTCATCATTAATTTTTTTTCCTTATATTTTGCCTGAATCTGCCCTCTTCTAGTTTAAAACTATCACTTCTTGTCATATCATGAAGGCCCTGCTGCTCAGTGTTTTGGAAGAGATGGTAGAGCCTCTGTAAGACTGAACATATAGCCTGACCTTCAAGGACTTCTGAAGTTCAACAAATTAAAGGACAGTCAAAAATATTTAGCTCAATGCTTGCAGTCATAACACAGTCCTCCTCTCGTTTTCAAGTCCAGTGAAGTCTTTTTAAATTTACATGGTAATCCACTTTACACCACACTATTGAATCAACCTGAGATTATCAGCGGTGCCGTGTGGGAAGCTGTTAAACCAGCTCCAGTGCTGAAAACCCTGTGGAGCCACGCTCTTGGAAACTGTGGAGTTTGAGCTCTTCCCCAACTCATGAGGACTAGAAGATACTGTAGAAAGAGCAGTCAAAATAATTATTTCAAAACCCTTCAATAGGAAACTATTCAAGATAGAGACATCAAACAAATTACGTTTTAAGATGCCTGCAAATTTTCTTGTATATCAGACTAATTTACTGTGTAGTGAGCTGACAGCTGAGACAGCTCTTCACCTACAGCTGAATATCCTAAGACAACTTTAGATTATGCAGATTGGCTCGTCCTGATATCAATTACCAGCATTCATTCGTCTCTTACAAACTGCTTTGAAACACAAGATTCAGAAAGAACAAACTTACACTTTGATATATATCAAAAACATTAGGCTTGGTCTCAAAGGTGGTTTCTTGTTCCAGCACTACAAACATGCAGAGTAATTAAAAACAAATGGTATTGAGCAAGAACACGCCACCAGCAACTACGGACAACACAGTTTTCTAGGTCTATGTGACCTTACACTCTTTTAAAAAAAACAAAAACTTCTAAATTTGCCCAGCTGGCTTCTTGTCATCAGGATTTATTCCTTCCAAAGACCTGGCAGGCAGGGAGGGTGAATACTACAATGGACAACAACTCAGTAGAGAGTTCTTAGGTACTGAAAAATCATAATCTAACACAACATGACCCCTCCCACTATCCAAAGGTCCTGGGGACACAATCAGAGTGGTTATTGTAATTGCTCCAGGATTTAAACCATAAATGCAGACATTCAACTTTGAATTATGGTTCATTTTCTCCCTAATTTCTAAGGCTAGGTTTCAAAGTATAGCATTCTTACAGGTTTTTTTCTTCTCTTTGAGTTATTAAAACCCACACAAAGTCCTCAAAAAAATTCCACAGAGTTGTTTAATTTCTACAAGTTGCCAGGATCAAAACCAGTGACAAAGCAAGCAAGGCTTTCAGATCTTCAGCAAAGCTTTTAACACTCAAGTAATTCTTTTTCATACTAAAGAGAAGTTTAATGCTTAAAAATTAACTACAGCCCACTGCCTCTTATTCATACAACATGAACACAAAAGTGAGTTTTGTGTTCACACTCAAAACTAGGTAACAGCTACTGCAAAATTTCAGTTCACTCAAAAGAAACACCTAGTGAGGGGGAATTAGAGCAGAAATACCAGCCCAATAGACACACACCAGTAAAATACTCAGTACCGTTCCACCCCCAAGGATGGATTCATGGAGACAATATCATGGAGGAGTACAAATATAGCAGCTCATTCCTAAGTAACTTGGGCCAAACTTAGCAGTGACTTTCCTTCGATTCCTGGGTAAGAAAGAGAAGTGAGAGACATGGAAAAAGCTGTCAGGGTACTTTCTTGTGAAGAGACAGAAGGTAAATTACATTAAGATTTGGGTAGAAGATGCCAGAGTCAAGATTCACAAGGTGGCACAGAAGAAAAGGTACAACCAACTGTGGCGCCGACTTTTCTCTACAGTCCTGTAAAAATTATATCTGGTTAATGAATGAACATAAGAATGGAAACTCAACACTGAAACATCTGTCCTTTAATTAAGCCACACAGAACACTGCTAATAAGTACTTGAATTGTATTTCAGCTCTAACAAGAGCAAGGACTGATAAAGTGAAGCTCCTTCACTGTAGTGATCACAAAAGTGCCAATTCTCTCTGAAAACCCTTACCTGAGGAATATAGACTACCCTGCTGTCAAACACCTGTCAAATACAGGTCTGGAGCACAAGCCTGATGAGGAGCCACTGAGGGAGCTGGGAAAGTGGCTCAGCCTGGAGAAAAGGAGGCTCAGGGGGCCCTTGTGGCTCTGCACAACTCCCTGCCAGGAGGGGACAGCCAGGGGGGTCGGGCTGTGCTGCCAGGGAACAGGGACAGGAGGAGAGGGAACGGCCTCAGGCTGGGCCAGGGGAGGCTCAGATTGGATATTTAGGAAAATTTCTTCTTGGAATGGGCTGTCCAGCCCTAAAAGAACTGCCCAAGGTAGTGGTGGAGATGCCATCACAGGAGGGATTTAAAAGCCGTGTGGGTATGGCACTTGGGGACATGGAATAGAACACATAAAAGTAAAGAACAGGTTTGTTAAGGATGGAGTGTAAAATATTCCCTGCTCTATGAGGAACATTTGATGTATTCACAACATGCAGCAGACTATCTATTGCTAGTAATAAACAGGCAGTAAGTATGGAAAGTCAACTCTGCCTGCTGCTTGATGGCTGTGCTGGGCATCAGCAGAAGGAACCCAGGAACTCCAGTAACATCCAGGAGGCTCTGTCTGGACAAGACACCTCTATGGAAACTGGTCACACACATATGGAACAAACTCTGGGGGTTTTGGGGCCCTCACAGGAGCTGTGGCTGTCCCATTCCTGGAAGTGTCCAAGGCCAGGTTGGACAGGGCTTGGAGCAATCTGGCATAGTGGAAGGTGTCCTTGCCCATGGCAGGGAGGTGGAGTAGGATGATTTTTAAGATCCCTTCCAACTCAAACTGTTCTGAGCTTCTGTGACACCAGCTTCAAGCCACGGACCTTTAACAGCACGATCACAGTGACCTGGGTGAGTTTACACATGTACTTCAATTGGCACAACCTGCACTGAACCACCTTGCTTTCAGGGAGCAGTACATATTTACATATTCACCAGTTCTACAGTTTTCCAAGAAATGAACAAAAGGTGTCACCTGATGTGGGGATTCAAACAGGCTGTCAACATATGGGGCAAACAGAATAGATTGAAAGCAGAATATTCTTAACTATAGGGACTTTACTGGCTCACTTGGATACGAGCAAATTTGTAAGGTGTGTTGTTGCTTCCCACACACTTTAGAGAAAAAAATTCCAGGCTTCACAGGAGTTCCTCCCCCATTCTGTGATCTGATGGCCAGTATTTTCAAAGTACTTGATAAAAAAAAGAAATTATTTTATTTGCTTTTCTTTTATGTAGAAGCTAAGTCCACAACTCTCAGCAAAACTAAAATTAATAACAGTGAAATTTGCTTCCTTGACAGCACAGCCATGTTTTTAGAAAATTGGTTTGTCTTTGTTTATTTTAAAGGTATCCAAACAGGAGAGGTTTTACAGTGGCAGTGATTATTTTCTGTAACATCTTAACACCATTTAATTAGAATACTTTGCATACCAATTGTCACTAAAAACTGCTCTATACACAGGCAGCATCTGTGTGACAGCAGCTATCACATATCAGTGGTGAAAGTAAAGAATAATCAAGGATAATCATTATTTCATTGGGATTTAGTCACTTTGTGTTTGCAATCACTCATCAAAGTGATAGTCCAAAGAGTTTCTTCATCAGGAAGTTAGTTTTCTGTACAAAAATCTCTTTTCAGTAAAAGTGGGAAAGAATGGCAATTTGAACAGTCTATTAATCAATAAAATGTCATCATTTTCATTGACTGAAGATTTTTATTTCTGGCTTCTTAGGACCAAAAAGAAGGATTCTGTAGTCAGCTTTCTGGCACGTCTTGTAAAAAACATTATGTCCAAAAAGAAGAGGATGAGGGAAAAAAGAAAAAGGAAAAAAAAAAGAAACAGTGGCATTACAAATAAGATTATTTTTAAATGGTTGAATTCAGCTGCCTTACTTTATAACCATCAGTCTTCTGCAAAAACATAATTATTAAGACAGTGAAGGTTGTTTCCTGACAGCAGTCAACTTTGAAGAACATGGTTTTATCTGCTTTTCTTTTAACAGAACCACAACATGTTTCAAAGTTGCAGTGGCTTCTGTGAAAGTATCTCACATAACAAGAGAAAGCATAATTGGCCAAAAGCTGCAATTATAAACATACTCACATCACAACACCTGCCCTTAGTATGGTAAGAAAAAGATCCAAGCTAAAGCAGACAAGTACTCCTCTAAAAAAGGAGGGGGAAAAACCAAATCAAGTAGATTTCCTGACAGTTTTTCCTGAAAAGACCTTTTTTCTTTGCCACTGAACACAAAACAGAAGAACCAGCCCATTTACTAAATTCATACTGTGAGAATGCTGATTTTAATGGACTAGTTGGAGGACAGACATCAAAGAATATAAGGCAGCATATGATTTATTGTACCATTTGAAAAATGTACCATGTTAAGGCAACATAAAAGCTTCTCATTTTTATGTCTTTCCATTAAAGGCCCACGCGCATTATTCTTGTATCAGCAACTCATTAATAACTCTCAGGAAGGAACAAAGCAGAACAGTAAATATTAAGCACATGATTTTCAGCAAGTTCTGCTTTAGTTAACTTTAAGTTTTCCATCAGAAAATAATTGTAACTAATACCACCACTAAGGAGGAGGTTGCATTCTTGGTAGCAAATCACAGAAAAGCCAGACAAACACAGAGTCTGACTAGACTTGGAGCTAACACTCCAAAGCAAACCTCATAGCTCTTAATCCTGACAATAAGTAAAAAAATAATCCAGAAAATCTGTATTTAATTTTTCCTATATCCAAACACCATTGGATTGATAGGTCAGTCACCTAAAGTATAAAAGTGGCAGATTTAATAGGTTTTATACAATTTTAATTCAGCTCCACCAGTCCCTTTAGTGCAACAAATAAGGACCCATGAAGAAAAAAAAGATGAAAAATAGCATGAAGGAGTATGAAATTTGCATATCAAGTACTTTCCTGATGGCTGAAACCAGAAATGTCTCAGCAGTACCTGCTTAGCACGCATAATTTGCTTTACGGAAGAGGATATCACAATAAACCTTTTACAGTGAAAACCATGAGGCAACCTACAACTAAACTGCTGGAAGCTGTTCCTCTGACTGTCATTTATGTCTGCACCACTTATCTGCTCCCATTCCTAGACCGTGAAAGGCCCTGGTGGCTTTCTTTACCTGCCAGGTACCCAGGCTGGCTCTGGCTGTTACTATTCACTCAGGGCAGGGGAGTCAAGGGCAGTGAGCAGGGATTCACCACCAGCTCATTTCTGATTACTGACAGCTGATGTTCTTTCTTAATATTTGCCTAATTATTAAGAAAAGCAACAGTATGAGAGGAAGAATAAGCAGCCCAGAAAGGCAGAATATTAGACTCCTTGCAGGCAGCTCTGCTTTGTCCACACACTCTCCTGTTCATTTTTGGATGGCACAGCAGGTTTAAGCAATCCCACCTTTTAGCTCAACAGGCTGCTGTGCCCCAAAAAATCAATCCCTCATCGTGCCAGAATTGTTTTGTGGTGCCAAGCTATGAATCACCATAGGGAATTATCTTGGCTGAAAAAATAAACACTTCTGCTGTGTTTTCCAGATAGATTAGTTCCTGATTAAACCCACAGAAGAACAAAATAAACACTGGAAGAGATAGTGAAAGGGCAGCAGCATCTTGCATCAATGTTGCTGATAGAGATACAGCAACTTTGCAGTTGGCAGCACTGGCACTTGGCAAACTTTATTCCCTACAGAAAACTACCTTGTGCTTTTCACAGAAATAGACCAAAAAGTCAACAGGAATGAAAAAATAAAACCCATTAAAGAAGGAATGGATGAGAAAATGAGCAAAGCTAAACAATTTTGCATGGAACCAGAAAAAGAGAGATTAACACATTCAGTCAGGTAGAAGTCAGGGAAAAAACCAAAAGGGAGAACCACGAAGATGAGACATGGATAAAAGGACAAAGAGATCAACCAAACTGAAAGGGGAAAGAGAAAAAAGCAAAAGAAGGACAAATAAAGGAATACAAAGTGCCAAGACACACAAAGCATATGAAAATGAAGACAGCAGAGCACATAAAGTGGTGCTATTTTAAGATCTGGTATCCTGTCTTCATTTTTCTCAGAGCAGAAAGACAGTAATTCCCCATCTCTCAATCCAAGACACAAAGACTACTGTTCCACAGAAGGTCCAGCTATATTTGACACCTGGGATCTACAGTACCTGGACTAACATGGAACAGCTTCTGTAAAGCAAAGCACTAGTCACAAGTTCCTAATTAGAAAAAGCATACATGGAAAACAGTTAAAAACCCCACAAATTTACTTACACTCACTGATTCACATTTCCCTTGGAAGCCTTCCTTGCAGAAGCTGTTTCCTTGCTATGGCCAAGACTTCCTGACAACAAGGTAAATTTGTTGGGCATCTGTTGCTGAAAGGAGTAAATCTACCCTAGCCCAATCACTTTCCCACCTTTTTAGTTTTTGCTTGGATAATTTAGGTTTGGATGATTGCTTTCCTTACCAACATTAATTTTTCTATCACCTTCTCTTGTAATGTTTTCCTTTGCCTCCTCCCCTATGATACTGACATATGTAGAACAGAATAATGTGCAAAGCAAGCACCCAGAGAAGACAGCCTGCTTTAGATAGATCTTTTACTCTGAAGTATCACCAACTGCCTCCAGAAAATGCATCACAAAACTTACACAGTTCCAAATAATACTTGCAAACAGCCACCAGTTTTGCAAAAGACAACTGGGAAAAGTGAATTTAAAAAGAAAATAAAACTGCAGAACTCTGTCCTTTATGACAGGTGAAAATTGGCTCCTTTCCACAAATCACAAACTAGCATCCTGCTCCTGCCACTTAAGCCTCATTAAAAAAAGAGTTAACTTGGTAATTTGGAAGATTTCAATCTCAGAAATTGACACTGACCTCTATTGTTCTATTCCTGAAGGCAAGGTTATCTGATATAGACAAATGCTGAGGGTGCTGTGCAGCCAACATCATCCAATTTCACTTGCCAATGGCTGTCTCAGGTAGATGCAACTAAATGCGAAATTTCTGTTTCCTTCCAATACTAAGCTACAGAAAAGATGCTTCTGAAAATATTTCTCTAGCTCCCAGGCAAGAGCACCATCTGGTGTTCAACTAATTAAAGTTTTCAACCTGCATTTGGATCATTTTATTGGACTGCTTGTCTTTTTAATTATGTTTCTTGCTTGAGGTTTTTTTGTTTGGTAGGGTTTTTGCTTTGTTGATTTGGGGGGTGCTTTTTTAGAAAATTTATTCTGCACTGGATCTGAATTCTATGAAACAGGCATAAAAAAGCTGCAAAACAAGCTAAGAAAAACTCCTTAACTTTCACGGGGGAATGAAGAAAAATAGAACCAAAAGAAATCAGTGGGGTTTTATTTGTAACTAATCACCTTAAAAAAATACAAAAACCAGAGTATTATATAAGTTCTTAGAATATTGTCAATCTCATTACTCATGGATTGGCTGTAAGTAATTCTTGTCTTCAGGGATCTTAGAGGAAAAACAACTGCTAGCTCACACCTCCCAATTCTGTACTGCTCTCTACCAGCTTTACAGCCCCCCACAACACTATCCCCTCTTCTTAACCTCTGGCTATTCTCTCCAGATAGAAGCGAAAATACTTCCTCCTCCTCACTCTTTTCAAAAATAGCACCAAGTAAATGCCTCCTAGTTTATTTTCCTTAACCATTTTCCATTCCAGCTGCCTGAACTGTCACTTACAGAGAAGCACCAGTTTTATGCTGAAAACTGTAAAAATAGTTTAAGTAACACCTTAAGGTATTAAAATCAGATTGTTCTTGTAAGACCGAGAATTAACACACAGGCCAAGGAATTTAGCAATGGAGTTGGGTTAATAGAAGTTACAGGAACTTAAATTCTCTACCTCAGGAGATGTGCTATGGATCCTCTAAAAAACAGTGATTTTATTTATACCCACACCACATCCTGGAATGAAAAGATATCCAAAGTTTGAATTTTAGGTACTTAGAAAATATCTTTATGGAGAATACACACCAAATTTCTTTTTAAAATGCAAAGAGGGTGAAAAAAAAGCCATGCAGACTAAGCAACTCAAAAGCTAACCTACAATTAAATCATGCAAGAAGTACAATTCACTCTAAATTGAGAGGAAACATCAAATGCTGGAATCTTCAGCAAATCCAGTCAACCCAAATGCTATACAGAGGAAAAGAAAGCTTCCTAAAACAACAAGGAAAAAAGTTCTCCCCCAAAACTATGGACTCTGTTTCTGATCCTTACCAGGAGAATGAATAGCAATTACAGCTATTATGAAGAAGAAAGAAACCCACAGGAATGGCAGAGGTGGTGGAAAACACTTCCAAACTTAGAAATAACAGTCTATTTTACACAGGCACTTATTCCTCTGCTACCTAAAATAGCATTAACTAACGTAACCATTGCTTTCAGACTGGTCACTTCTTTAAACATGTTATCAAAGCCAGCTCTTCAACACCCTCTTACCTGTTTGTTGGAGTAGTGAAGCTAAAAGACAGAAGCTGATTCCAGAATGGGTCATTCTCAGAGATGGGCTCTGATCCTGACAGTTTCTGTAAGTACTCATTTTCTGGAAGCTCACTGATGCTGCTGCTATTTGCTCCCATTTTCTTTATTTGGCAAATGAAGGGTCCTTCTAAATTTTCATTCCTTTGAGGAAACAAAAAGAAGAAAAATATTTTAAGTCTTTTGCACAAAGAAGGAATATGCAGACCTTGAGTTAGCCACCAGTAAAGCTTTAGAAAGTAGCTTTTTTGAAAAAGCTCCTTGAAAAATTACTGAGATGTAGAAATCAGGCACTCAGGAATATATTAGAAAGATTTCCTTTCAGCAAACTGGACAACATCTTTGATCAAGAAAGATACAAGTTTCTGTGCTATTGCTTCAGTCATCATCTCATTTTAATAAATTATACTCAGCAAGAACACTGCAGCACAGTTTTATCAGTAACAAGGCTGCTAGCAGTGGGGAAAACTACATAGAATTCACAATTTTAATGGGGGTGTCAATTGCTGACATACTATTCAGCAATGTGTTTTCAAACTGAACATGTACAGATAGAAAATTACTCCTTCTGTAAAGATGCAGGTAATTCCTGTGTGCCACCAATGATCTACACCTTTAAAGTTCCTGCCTTTCCAGAGTAAGCACAGCTCTTATCATGCTGTTATCAAGCAAGCAAAGGTACTACTGACCATACATGAATCTCCTGACCTGTGTAAAATAATGTGGTTCCTTCCAGACAACTACTTCAATGGGAATACGCCATAAAATGAACTCATCAAAAATACAACTGCTTTTTGATGGAACACTGCAGAAGCTGGCACTCCAAACCCTCTTACTAGATGTGTTGTACTTGATCTGTATGAAGAATGAGAAGCTTTAAATTCTTCATGCTGTTTCTCATCTTTATGAAGTATTTAATTAAAGAAAGAGAACTACCACAATGCTATTGACTGTGTGTCACAGTCATTGACCTCACATCTTTCCAGGGCATCAACTTCAATAAACTTCCACCTTTTGATGGAAAATACAAAAATACAAAATAATTGTGACTGATAGGTTTAAAAGTTTGTATGAAAAAAAGGCACCCCCATCAAGATAAAAGTGTTGTGGAATATTTACTGTAACCTAAACACTCACTCCTGAGCTGGCATAAGACATAAGAACAGGCACAGCTGTATCAGAAGATGTAAGCTACCACCCAGCAGGAACTTTTCCCTTGGTTTCTAAAAAGAAACAGATACAAAGTATCAGATACAAGATATAAAACACAAGAATCACTATGGTACCAATAAGCTCAAACTCATTACCTTCCTGAAGCAATTACTTTCAGAAAAGACACTTCTAATAGCAGTTAATATTAACAAAGAACTGTGTAAATATGAAGCAAGCTTACTAAAAACAAACAAGAGACGCAACAAAAAGCTGCAACCTTAGCAGCCATAGTGGAAGTTCTCTGAAAAATTCATATTTGAGATTTAGAGCAACTGCACAGTTCCCAAATCTGTCAAAACAACAAAGACAGCACAGTCATAGAGCAGAATATAAAATATATGAAGTAATGAAGAGACCTTCAAAATGTGAAATCCTACCCAAAAAAAAAAAAAAAAAAGGTTAATTGGTGATTATTTTCTAAATTAGTTTCTAAATTTTATTTGTAGGAGATTCTACAGGCACAGACACCTTGTACAGGACCAGGTTGCTCCAAGCCCTCTCAAGCCTGATGTGTTTGCAACATGTCCAACTACTGCAAAAGCCAACAATGATTCTGTTGGCTCTGGACCTATATTTTTGACTCAAGCCCTGTCCCTGTGCCTTTAAATGACTTAAAGGCCCTACATTTAAACCTTTATTTCTTGGAGGAAAGACAAGTCTAGTCTCTGTCTGTTTCAAGTTCCCATTCTCTGCTCATGTTTTCCAGCTCACTTGCTCCAAGACAAACAACTAATGGTGAAGAGAACCAAGAGGCAGCTCGAGTCCTGCCCTCAAATCCCTCCACCTTCACCTGGAACTCTTTGAGTTCTCCATACCAGAGCACTGACAAAAAACTGACTGCCCAAAATTCTTAGCCTGTTCTCCTACGATGAGTCACCATATCCTCTATTTACGAGCTACTCTTACAGCTCCCTGCAGCTCCCAAAGCCCCCCACATTTATACCACTTTCCCAGAAATATGACAGCAGCTAGAACAGGTTTCATGCTAATTCTTGAAAAGGAGTCATGCTTGCTTTCCAAATTTCCTATGGAATGACAACAGATTCGATACCATTAAGACAAAATCTAAAACCAAGAAGGCTTTAACAGCAAGTCCTAGCAAAATTTTATTGTCTGTTTTCAGTCAGTGTGAAATCACTGTGGCCAAAAATATGCCCAGTCCCACGGCTACAGCCACTCTCCCAAGCTACATGACAAGCTATGGAGCCCTTTTTGAGCCCTACAGCCCTGATGCCCAGCTGGCTCCTTCCAAACTGCAGAGAAAATGTTTCACTCCTCAGACCTTCCCCAAAGCAACAGAAAAATAAGGCACTGGCTGATTATTTTCTTCTCTAAATGAAAAAAAAAATCATGTCATCCAGACCTGTCAAAATAGTCCACCTGCTAATTTGAGATTTAAATACCTGATAGTAGTTTGCAGATAAGGGGACTTGGCGAGCTTTGACTTCCACTCATTCAAGAGCCAACAAATCTTGGAACAATCAAACAAACACATTTTTTCTCTCTCTTATACCCCAGGTGGCCTCTTTCCTCTCCTAAGTACGTTACACTCACTACACCCGTCTGAAGTAAAAATCTCAGCAAGTTCTACTGATCCTTCCCATAGATGACTACTGTTACAGACACACAAAGCTAACTCCTTCCATCAGGAAGTTGTGTTATCTCAAAACTTGATGAAGTGCTCTGCAATGACTTCATGATGCAGCCTAAGCACCTTCAGCTCCTACAATCTAACCACAGACCCTGCTTTACATAAAACAAGACATTTCTGAGGAACTCCAGCCATCAATTGACCAAGGAAACAAGTCTTTCCTTCAGAGTTCATGATTATCCTACAGGAAAAATGCCTAAAAATAATTGAAAATAGAAAAAACCCACAACGTTTAATTTCCAGGCATTTTAACAACAGTAACAGATTAACCCCAATGCTTTAACTTAGCTGATTACATGCTAGTCATGATCTCCAAGACATTCCTGAGACAGCTGCTATTAAATAATATTAAATGGCAGTTACCACCTTAAATCATTTTCAGACATGCTATCAAATGTTTCTTTAAGAAACAGCTGCTTTTAGCTGAAAAGATCATTCAAATAAAATATGTAATAGCTTAAATGTCCACACTGCTTTTGATTAAGAGGCACTGCCTCTGTGCCTGTATGCTGGTTAAGACAGAAGAGGTTCAAGTCCTTGTCAATACTTGGAACACATTTATTTATGACAGTATGCTTTAAGCAGTATTTAAAACATTTATTTATTTATCCACAATTTCTCCTACACTTTTGCAAAAGACAAGGTTAAACAGCTTCTGCTTCCTCACATGCTGAAGTGGGACAGCCCCAAGAAATACCGAATTACAGGAAATTCCCTTTCACTCCAGGAAAGTCAGTCCTTACTCTAGCAGTAAATTACCAATGAAATCTAATTTCCTCCTCCTTGAAGTACACTAAATAAATAAATGCATGGTTCATTAAAATAAGATTTTACAAAAAGCCAATCTACTTACTTGCCACATCCCGTACCAAAAAAAAAAACCCCAAACAAACCAGACACAACCTATTAGCAACTCATTTAGTTTAACTCAGTATTATTACACCCCCAAAGAATCATAACCCAGTCTACAAGTCTCATTCTCTATTAAATCCAGCATCTGTTTAGTCCCAGAACTTGGCTCCATGATGAAGCAGTAGAGGCTTTAGAGCCACACAAGGGAGTTTGTTTTGTACATCAGGACTCATTCCAACCTTAAATTACTAGGGATAGGTTTAAATCCCACTTTTACTGTATCTTCTAGAAGAGTTTAGTATTAATTATTAACAAGGCTTACAAGAATATATTTTTTCCTCTGAAAGAAAGTTAAAAGCAAGTCAGCAATACATAGATGCCATATATGAGCTCCTGAGAATAATTCAAGGTACAGAAGTGTGCGGTTGACCTTGGGAAAAAACTTCTCAAATTCTGTATATCTTCTATTTAAGTAATTTTAGACAAGTAATTAAGAGCTCCATTCAGGATTGTATCTCCTACTGGTCTCACAACTTAATTGCTAATGCTGGAATTTTATCTGTCCAGTACAGCCAGCTGCCCCCTTCCAAAACTGTGCTTGCCAAGATGACTGCAGACATCTTGAATAATATAGGTTACATATAGCTGTGGGATTTTTTTTTAATGACTGCTTTAAAGTGTTAAGAATTTGAGATAGTCATGCACATGATATTACAATGTCATCTGAGATCTGGTCGCTAGGCTGAGTCTTTAACACAACCACATGAAAATTCTGAAAACATTTTAAAACCTAACAAAAATTTCATTTCTATACATAGCAGGACTCTCGTTACCTTTAGAGTCTGCAGCTTTATAAACTTAAGCAACTGGAAATCCTTTTCCTTCTAAGCAAAGCAGCCACAATCACTATAAAGATGACAACATGAGATGTAATGCTACTCATTCAGTATTACCAAAGCACTGCACTGAGGTTTTTGGCTGATTCCTATTGGTATCCAAGAACTGCAGGTTTCAGACCTTCTTTCACCATGAGACATTAAAGCATCCCACAAAATCCTAACATAAATCTTACCACAGAGTTATGAGACTGCTACAACATATTTACACATAATTTTCCATAAAACAGACAACAAAGAAGTTAGATTAACAGTATGTATTGTTCAGCTACAGTATTTGAATTTTACTGTCTGCACAATGTATTTGAATTCTGACTATTCACTCATGTTACAGTAATATTTCATAAATTCATAGAATGGTTTGAGTTAGAAAGGACCTTTAAAGGACATCCCATCCCAACCCTGTCAAGGGCAGGGACATCTTCCACTATCCCAGGTTGCTCCAAACCACATCCAACCTGGCCTGGAACACTTCCACAGATAGGGCAGCCGCAATTTCTCTGAGCAACGCTGCAGCTTTTCAGGCATGTTAAGTGTTTATTTACTTGCACTGCCTGGGAAATTGTTTTGGGGAAGTTTTGGTGCTATTATAAAGGCTAGGGAAAAAACCCCCAAGAAATGACATTTTAGCTTTCTACAAAGACAAAAAGCAGTTACGCAAATATTTCATACTTGGAGATCATTCACAAATTTTCGTACAAAGAGGTACAAAACTGTAAGAATTTTGGTCTTACCAATTTAATTGGTAAGATTCTGCTAAGCAAAACTAATTATGCAGAAATACCCAGCAGTAACAATTCATGGCAGTAAAAGGGATCTTCAGGTAAAAAATCTTTACAACCCTCAGATTTTAGGAATTTTTGCTGTTTGAAATCAGAGAAGAATATTGAAATAGTCTTTCTTTTTAAAGCATGTTAATGAGTCAGAATATTCCAGCTACAACTTAATGCTTAGCAATCTTCAAACACTATCAAACCACTATTTAAAATTCATCTCCTCTGATACTCCAGTTAGCCACAACCAAGCAGCCTGGGAGATTTGTGAATGGAATAAGTGCATCCTTCGTGACCAATTAAGAAAGTTTCCTACTGTTTTTAAGTTAATGAGTTATGCAGAAACAACTGTTTCTGATCACTTTACTTTACACTGATTTGTAATTTTCCTCCCCTTTTCTACTGCCTTTTTTGCAACCCCTCCTTTCACTCCTTTCTTCAGTTCCCCTTATGCACCCCTTTTACATGCTGAAAATGTTCAGACACATATCAAATCCCCCCTCCCCAGGAAAAAACTCACCAAAACCACAAAAAACACAGTTTTGTGAGAAGTAGCAGATAGGCAAGCTGCTTTTGTAAAAAACACAGGTACTCTTTTAGAGAACCTGGTCGACCATGACGGGGTCTATCTTTGCAGCTTGGGGGCCAATACCATCTCTCATAGCTTTCTAGATAATTCTGTGGTTTTCCTCTACCCACTATTTTTCAGACACTGCCAAGTCTGATGTCAAGTAGTACTGTCACTGGCTATCTCGATACAACCCTCTAACCTACCTTTGCAGCTGCCCAAGCACACTAACTGTTCACCAGGTACCAAAACACCTTCCTGCAAAGCTCAGTACATCAGGACAGAAGCACTTCTGGATGGCAGTATGAAATGCAACAGAATTATGAAGTGGTCCTCACAATGCCTAAAAACAAGAACAATACCAAAAAAAAACCATCTTGAAGTCTTTAGGCAGCTCTCAGCATAAATTATCTGACTTGCTCACTGTTTACTCAGCTGGATGAACAAACACAGCATCTCTTTGGTTCTCCTGCTCCATTCTAGTGCCTTCCCCTTCCACAGTAAAGAACCTGAACTGAGCAGCAGTGCAGTGATATAACTTTGGCCCTTCTGGGTTCCACCGAAGCCTTAAGAGCCTTGCACGTAGCAGAAGTGATTAATCTTGATAGATTTACTGCAGGCAAAGAAGGCCTCTCACAGGGAAGGCAAGCAGCTGAAAAAACGAGTGATGATGCTGTGTTTTCAGCTCTGGTTCCCTTTCCACAACATTTTCGTGGGAGTCAGTCATCAATAAAAGCCTAATTCTGAAGAGCACAATCTGCTTCCTTCATGTCCCACCTACGGGACAGTTGTTCTGCTCACAACTGAAAGGGATTTTTCAAAACCTTCATGATGAGGCAGAGCACTTCAAGCAGAAGAATTCGGATGTGAGTGAGCCCGGATGCTGTGGTGCTTCCCCAAGCTGCTCAACAAGGGATGCTATTGTCTTTGACAGCTCACCCTACACAGTTTGTCACATTCTAATAAAGTGTTCTGAAAGGAGATGACAGAAAAATGAAAACCTAAATTCCATGAATCAGACTGAGATGTCCTGGTTGTGTTTCTCAGCACCATCTCAGGAAAATAATATATTTTCATACGCTCTATAATCTCTTAACTTCCATGCTACTGGTGATCCACTGTTAATTTCTGATCACAAAATCTAATAATTTTGATAAGCAGATGCTCACTTACTAATCTCAATATACCTTACTTTGAGTGAACTACTAGTCACCCTCAGAGATAGTCTTCAAAGCTGTCTCCTGAACTGGAATTACAGACTCACAGGAGGTCAAAAACAACCTTGCTCAAATTGATCTTCTCTAAAGTTATAAGAGATCAAAAATAATTTACACAAAGATGCCGTTCCAACCTTTTGTCTCACAAGACAAACTTCTGATACAGAGTGCTCTAAAAAAATATTAAATGTTATGTGATGGACCAAACACCAATAAGCAAATCAATGCTTGTGGCAACCTAAACCCCAAAATTATACTATTTCCAGCCAACATGGATTGGCCTTTCCATTAGCACATACCCATTAGCGACACAACTAATCTGCATGTCCTCTATCCCCTCAGTCACCATGATCTGTCAGAGCAGGGCTGTAGTTCCATGTCAAACCTCTTGAGGAAGCTTTTGCTGAATCCTGCATGTAAAACACCTTCCTGTTAAGAAGTTCAGAGAGCTCCTATTTAACTTTTACAGTTAAATAAGCATTTATAGAATTTAAAGACCTCTTTGTCCAGTTTACAAAGCAATTTATGCAACAAAACGTATCTCTAGTCCATTAATACAAAATCCCACAAGATCAATTAGGGAGTCTTCAATTTCATTCATTTCTAGTGCTGGCAGTTACACTCCCATACTAAAACATGATACTTGTGGCCAAATCTCCCTGAAGCTCAAAAGCCTCTCTACATATAAAATTTATCAAGAGTTTAAATTTAAAGCTACAAAAACTATAAAGATCACTTTTCTGTTGAAATTCCTATGTAATAAGTTATGAAATAAGTACTGCACGAAGCCTACCAATCTGAGAGCAAAATGACAACATCAATTTTACAAACATCTCCTGTCACAGAGGGGAGGAGAGGTGGTGTGGAGGCAATTATGAAAAAATTTAATCATGAAAAAAGGTACTTCTATCCTTACTCTTACATTCCAACACCCCAAGAAAAGGTCAGCACTCAAACACAGCTACTGTTTTTTGGAGTACATGCGGAAACAAATTCTTTAATCCAATTAGCAAACACTGTCAGAAGAGAAGAAGGCTGGGTCAAGCACACCTTGTAATTTCTGTGTAAAAGGCTCTACACCTGTTACAAAACTACTACAGGTAAATAACACATTTTTCAAAGTTTCAAGAAGTGAAAATTCAAATACTATCTCCGCTCTCTGCAATGGGCAGGTATTTCTGTAAAGGTTTTGTTTGCTCTCATCAGTGAGGTTCCTGCTGCCAGCCAGGACAGGTGTGCTGGAACTATAAAATGAGAACAACAAACGGAACTTTAAACAAGAATATCAAAGGGATATGGAGCTTAAAAAAAAGACAAATCAAGAATATGCACAACTCATACTGAGACCTACCTTCACAGATTAAAAACATAGCACATCAGAACCGACACTGCTGGTTTGATTATATCTTCTTCCAGTGGCCAAAAAGAGACTTTTGTTACTATAAATAAGGCAGTGGTTTTCAAAAACAGTTTTACACCAACTCCCTGATAATCTGTGATAAATTATAGTGTTGGAAATTTTGTTCAATATGAGAATGCTTTGATTACTTTGCCCCTTCCCTCTATTTTTCAAAAAAACCCCTCAGTATACCTTCCTAAAAAATCAATTTCTAGTAATTCATTGTTTCTGTCATAATTGAGATGGACAGATGAGTTGGATATGACACAAGTCAGACTAAACCTAGCCTGATTTAATAAATCAAGCAGCTCCTATATGGAACAAATGTTAAGATCACTGTTATACACAAGCATTTCCCCCCTATTTCACTATCAGACATAAGTAACACTTGCCTAAAGCCCAAAGTAATGTTTCAAAAAGATAATTCAAACACCATTTAAGCTTCAAAAAGATGCTCAGATGTTCATTAAAAGGTCTGCATTTCTTTCAGTATTGGTATACATTGCTATATTTCAAAGCTTATACAACTATTTTGGTATCTGTGCTCTTCGACATTTGGGCATTAACCATTCTTTTGCAACATGATTCTTTCTATCTGTTTTTGAAGTTTCTGACAGCTGAAGACCTAACTACAGCATAGAAAAGCATGTTATGCAGAAATCTGCTCTGTATGTGTACTAATTTTATGTTATATTACATATCATGATTTATATTACCTATCTTCAGGATCTACTGCAAATTAAATTATACTTCCCAGAGTGTGGGATTACTTCAAGGTGCAATAGACTTTCTACAGAGAATACACTTTGAAAAATACTGTTAAAAACATTAATCATCTACTATGGCACCAGTTCAGCAGCTATCAAACAGGATTTCTTGCTTTTACTGACTTTTGTCAGTCATCAGCATGTTAAAAACATCTTAAAAACACAGCATGTCAGAAAATACCAGAAGGCAGGCTTGGATTAGATATTGGGAAGGAATTGCTGGCTGGGAGGGTGGGAAGGCCCTGGCACAGGGTGCTCAGAGCAGCTGGGGTTGACCCTGGATCCCTGCAGTGTCCAAGGCCAGGCTGGACAGGGCTTGGAGCAGTCTGGGACAGTGGAAAGTGTCCCTGCCTATGGCAGGGGGTAGCACTGCATGACTCTTAAGGGCCTTTCCCACCCAAACTAGTCTGGGATTGTATGATCTCAGAATCTTCCTGTTAAACTGATAAAATCACTAGAAGGAAGCACCAGATCCATCTGAGTTTGGCAGTAATTTGCTATAAGTACTTTTTTACTGATTTAGCAGGAAATACGAAGGATTAGAAACTCTACTGGCAAAACATCAGCACAGGACTGTAAGAGGAGGAGCTGAGGACTCTTCAGCCAGGTGACAGCGCTGAGCTGGGTCCATCATCCCCCTGGCTGTCCATGGGCCTCTGCTGATGCAGCAGCAGTGGAAAGAGAAAACAGCCCATGGAAATGACAGCAGGAGGCCCTCCCAAACTCCTGGCAATCTAAGGAGCAGTGGCAATTTTCTAGTCTACCCAGCTGGAGCACCTTGAACGTTTTTCAGTTGGAATTGACACAACATGGGATTACACAACCCTGCGTTAGGACACGGGACCCAACCATTCAGAAGCCTCTTTCCACTCCCCTGCACTCCAAAAGTGATCCATGATGGAAATATCAACAGCTTACTTACTTCTACAAATGCCTACAATGATTAGAACTTCGCCCAGCACGTTATCCTTCGGCACAGGAAAGGGAAAAATCAGATTACAGCCCCACAAACTCCCTACACCCAGCACAGAAGATTAAAAAGAACAAATAAATAAACAAACAGTGTTTGGCATGAAGACATATGAGGTAATACAAAACCTGGCAACTAAGGTGAGATACCAATTCAATTTTAAAATAAAATATGCTTCACTTTTGATAAATATGTTCAAAAGTATGAAAACAATGTGGTAGGAGTGAGGAGGGAGAGTGAGCCCCAGCAGATCTGAGATGCTGCAGAGGAATAGAAAAGCCTCTGCTTCCCAAGAACAGGATGGAAAATAAATCAGTTTCCCATCTAACCATTAACAATAAATATCATTAAGAGCACATAAAAAAAATACGGGTATAAATCTCTGGCTTTCCAGTCCTGGGCGCATTTAAGGGGACACAGGGGCATCCCAGGGACCCTGAGGGATCACAGGATCCCTGTACAGGATAACGAGACACAGGTACCTTCTGGGAACCCTGTCACGAATTCCTGGATCCCTAAGGGACACAAGGACATCAAGGGGACCCAGGGAGAGATCGATTCCTGGATCCCGAAGGGACACAGGTACAACCCGGGAACCCTGTGAGGGATCCCTGGAGATGCCCCAGCCCGGCCGAGGACACGGCGGGTGCCGGTGCCCCGGCAACACTCCGCAGCGCTGGTGTCGAATTACGCAAGGCATCCCTCCATCTATCGCGACACAGGCCCGCGCCACGAGGGGACGGTGACGTCGGGACAACGGGGGGATCTCGGGGGCCCCTTTCGGAGCCGCCGACCGCCGCGTCCACCCGTTGCCTGCCGCTCGAAAGCTCCGCCGAGGCCACGCTTACCGTCCGTACCCTGGGCCCGAAGTCGGTGGTGGGGACGGTGGCGGGGTGCTTCGGCCGGTGCCTCTCCCGGGTCCCCTCACGGCCCCTCACGGTCCCCGCCCGCCTCCACGTCGCCGGCGCGGCCCCGCTGCGCGTGCGCCGAGCCAGCGCGGAGCGGTGCGCGGGGCACCACGGGAATTGCAGTTCGTGACGGGCGGGGCGGCCATGACACCTCCCGTGTCCTGGGCTGATTCCCCAGCGTGGGCAGCAGGGGAGGGGGGATTGTGCCCCTGTGTTGAGGTGAGACCCCACCTGCAGAGCTGCCCCAGCCCTGGGCAACACCAGCACAAGGACGTGGAGCTGCTGGAGCCAGCCCAGAGGAGGCCACGAAGCTGCTGCCAGGGCTGGAGCCCCTCTGCTCTGGAGCCAGGCTGGGAGAGCTGGGGCTGCTCCCCTGCACAAGAGAAGGCTCCAGGGAGAGCTGAGAGCCCCTGGCAGGGCCTAAAGGGGCTCCAGGAGAGCTGCCCAGGGACTGGGGACAAGGCCTGCAGGGACAGCACCCCAGGCAATGGCTTCCCAGTGCCAGAGGGCAGGCCCAGCTGGGATATTGGGAAGGAATTGCTGGCTGGGAGGGTGGGCAGGCCCTGGCACAGGGTGCCCAGAGCAGCTGGGGCTGCCCCTGGATCCCTGCAGTGTCCAAGGCCAGGCTGGACAGGGCTTGCAGCAGCCTGGGACACTGGAAGCTGTCCCTGTCCATGGCAGGGGGTGGGATTGGATGATGTTAAGGTCCCTTCCAACCCAAACTGTTCTGGGAATATTTTGATTATCTACTCTACATCCCACATTTTCAGTGGGACATGAGGTAAGCCCAAATGGGACCAACAGTGAATGTCTGAGGGTGGGACGATTACCAGGCCCTTGTGCTGCTTTAAATCATTGCTTCTCCAAGGGTAACCTCTAAAGTGTGTTTTGTGCCATCAACAGCAGGTTCCAAGGGCTCATTAAAAGGCAAACCCTTTCCACTGTAGTTCTGAGTTTATTCCCACATTCCATGTGGTGTGTGACAGCAAATCCCCAGGCAGGCTCTCACAGGTCCCTGGGCTGAGCATGCCAACAGCAGGTCTGCAAACAGCATGGGTGGGGTGTAACCCTGGGTAAACACTGCCACGCACAGCAACAGTCCTGTTCTGGGTCTTGGCCTGGTGTTCACACAGAGCTTGATGGTGTAATACATGGAGTTGATTCGTCCTAACTAAATTGTAACTGTTATTAAAGTTATTATAAGAAGCTATCAAAAGAATCAGTGTTAGAAGGCAGATGCACCCCTTTACAGATGTTACATGTTAAAACTGAGGTACAGGATGTAGTTTGGAAGATAAGTGATGTCCCAAGATGGAAATGGCCTTGAGATGGACAAAATTAGAATGACTTTAGGCATTGGGCCTAAAAACCAGTATATATAAGACTAATTAGTAGTGTTACAAAACACAGCACTTTGTACACACACACAAACCTGTGAGGCCATCAAAAGAACAACGAGGAAGAAGAGAAACCTTCACCAAAAAACCACCAAAAGAAGACTGAAGACCCTCTAACAACAAGTGAAGCATATGCCATGAAGAATAGTGACGTAAAGTAAGAAAAATCAGAAATAGGAGGAAACTTATGGGAAACATTAATGAATATGTATAAGCACACAGTATGTAAGTTTAGCTTGAAGTGCTTTGTTTTGTACATGAGGCAGGGTGGGAAGCCTCCGTACCCCGGTCAGTTTTGTACGTGAGGTGGTGTGAGAAGCCCTCCCTGTACCCCAGTCGGTTTTGCTTATGCTTTAATCATACTTAATTACTGGCAAATTATATATATAAATTGTAATTTTTACTAAATTGTATTCTTTTACTATACTGTATTTTTTTATACCAAATTACTATTTAATTTGCTAAATTGTATTAATTTTTAATTAAACTTTTTAACTCAAAAGACCTAGTTGTCAAAATTCTAATTTCATTTATAATAACGGGAATGGCTACGGCCACAGAGGTGCTGCATGGTCAACAGCACAGCTAAGAAACACTCTGTGCCCAAAGGAAAGGTTTGTCTGGAGCAATCCCCATGCTAAAAACAAGCATGTGGATGTACAAACACGTCTATTTCACAACATGTCAATTTATGTTTCACTGTGGTGCCAAGGCCAGGCTGGACAGGGCTTGGAGCAATCTGGGACAGTGGAAGGTGTCCCTGCCCATGGCAGGGGTGGCACTGGATGAGATTTAAACCCCATCCAACCCAAACCATTCTACAATTCTAAAACAACAGTGAAAGAAAGATACAGCACTACTACTAAAAGCATTTCTAACACAAAAGAATCACCATGGCAAACATGGCCCTCTGGACCTTTTCAATTAAATTACTGCAGCCAGGTTCATTGAAAACAGGAATAATGGCAGTCTGTTACAACCAAAATATGATTTGGTCCAGCACGTATGCTCTAACAATCAGACAACTGCACAAAGAAGATAATCCCTTCTTTCATGTCTTAGGCAGTTTAATGGAACAGAATTATTTCTCACTGAAGGAGATTTTAGTTAACCTAAGTGTAAATTACATTTCTCTTGATTTCCTTTACCTGCAACCTCTGAAGCCACTTTTCTTTCAGCAATAATATTCTGTACAGAACTCTACAGAACTGTTCTGTTTTGTACAGAAATGATGAAGGAATGACTCTTGAGAACCTCAGCATCAAGTCCAACAGCTCCCAGAATTGAGATGGGACATGATTGCTATATCTGGGTAATAACAGCATAATGTTACTGTCATTAGATCACAATAAAGAACTAACTTTATTTTCAGTTTAGACATTCTTAGCAGAAGGATAAAGCCCATCAAAATAATCAGCAACAAAAAATTAATTCATTTTTATTTAAGAATTTTTGGCATATAGCATTTTTTAAAATGTGTTTTTCAATTAACTTCTTGGCAACCAGCAACTTCTGCAACCAACATACTAAAGGTACCACATCCCAATAAGACCTTCCCATTAAGAAAAAAAAATACTTGAAATTAGTTTATTTGAATGATGTTATTTCAAATATTGATTTATTTATCTTTCCTTAATAGTATTTAAATAAAGCCAGACAAGTTTAATGCTGTAGAACCTAGGTCTAGATTTGCAGTACTTTGATCCCCTAAAGATGCCAACTCTGAAATTTTCTAGAAGTCTTCAGTGTAAATGAAGCTGCTACTTGGTCTAGGAAATTCTGGAAGATGCCCACATGCCACCATCAGGTGCCTAAACCTTTTGTAAATCTTGTTTTTAGCGAGAAACAAGCACATGGGAATTTTCTCAGTTAAATTCAATTCACTTGGTCAATATTATTCCCTCACGTGAGAATTTCCTTAATTTCCACCTGCTTATTTTTCTTAAAAGCTTTGTGCACTCCTCTGCATCTCAGCAGATGACCTCATGTACTCCAGACCAGACTTGGGCCTTTGTTTTCACTTGATTTTTATTTAACTATTCACAACACAACAGGATTATTGACCTATTCTTGAAAAAGAATAGGGCCAGAAGAGTTATAACACAAATCTCCTGACAGGACTTCAGTGAAGTGCCTCGTAAAGTTTTGTGATGTACATTGCTCGCTTTAGGGTTTAACTGCAGCTAAGAAAAGCAGTCGAACACCAATTCCAGCCACCACAAATGTATAATCTTTTTTTGCATTATCTGCCTGTTTTAGTTTTTGCAGTTTTTTCAGAAAAGGCCTTCTTTTGCAGAAGGCCTACTGTTTAAATACAGTGCTGGTGCACAGCTGGAAGCCTGGTGCAGCCTGCAATCTAATGTACTATACGCTTTATTTTCTATGTTATTATTCAATGCATTTCCTTCTGTAATAATATCCTAAGTAATTTTAAAAAATGAATTATGGAGACTTCATAAATTTATAAATGAGTACATTTACAGATTAAAGGAGCCCCAGTAATGCTCCTGCTGTACTTTTCGTTGTGTTCACAGCTGTTTAGAGGTAAATACACTCTCTGGTCTGTTTATGAGATGCCCAGCATGTTAAAACAGCATGGAAGGGATAATCTCTTCAGCAACGCTCAGGATGTCAGAACACATATTCTTATTTAGCTGTAGAGCTGCAGCTTGGACTGGCCATGACTGGGGAATCTTCAATCCTGTGTCCAGTTTTGGGCCCTTTGTGACAAGAAGGACACCGAGGGGCTGGAGCGTGTCCAGGGCAGGGAACGGAGCTGGGGAAGGGGCTGGAGCCCCAGGAGCCACTGAGGGAGCTGGGAAAGGGGCTCAGCCTGGAGAAAAGGAGGCTCAGGGGGCCCTTGTGGCTCTGCACAACTCCCTGCCAGGAGGGGACAGCCGGGGGGGTCGGGCTGTGCTGCCAGGGAACAGGGACGGGAGGAGAGGGAACGGCCTCAGGCTGGGCCAGGGCAGGGACAGAGGGGGACAGCAACAGGAATTCCCCCATGGAAAGAGGGGACAGGCATTGAAAGGGGCTGCCCAGGGAGGTGTTGGAGTTCCCATCCCTGGAGCTGCCCAAGGAATGAGTGGATGTGGCACTCAGTGCTCTGGGCTGGTGACGTGGTGGGGATTGGTCACAGGTTGAACTCAGTGGTCTTTTCTGACCTAAATGATCCTGGGATTCACTGATCTGATGGGGGTTATGTTCCAAAGATGAGACAGGAGCTGGTTAGACAGCAATCCCAAACTCAGGTCCGAACAGAGTGGCTCATTAAGGAAGAGCAAACAGCATTAATCAAGGTCAACACGGAGGTGTCTGTGCCCCAGCTCATTGCAAAGTCATGGCTGTGGCTACAGGGGCAGAGCTGTGAATGCTGTGGATCAATTCACACCAGCTCTGACCAAATCAGGCACTGGCAGGAAATGAGGCATTTCTGCAGGGGCACTGGGCAAAATCAGATACCAGAGTAGTTAATTAACTGGTGAAAGAAATCAGTCACAAGAATAAGACTGGACCATAGTGACAGTTCAGGGACTGCCTGTATAAAAAGGTGCATTTTTAGGCCTGCCTAAGGGAGGATTTTAGGGAAATTAAATCATAAAGAACAATCTAAAACTGCTGGAATGCTTTCCTTTTTAATCTTTTAAAGAGCTCTCTGGTTTGGCAGACAGGAAAAAGCAGGAATTACCACTTTTATTCCTTACTAAGCACAGGGACATTTAAAACCCTTCCCAGCTGGGATGCAAGTCAGCAGCAGAATCCATCTTCCCAAGAGGAAGCAAAAGCTTGCCCAGTGAACTCAGTTATTTTAGGACTTCCTTCTGCCTGGGGCCTGTCTCCAGGTTTTCAAAGACTTTGTCACCATTTTAAGTGTTTATAGCTCTCAGCACTAAGAATGCTGTGATTCTGTGTAATAACTGCATGAAGCGACTTATTTTTAAGTAAAATCCTGGTTTATTGTAATGAAAATTCCACAAGCATGTTAAAGAGGTTTTAGTTGGATTTTTTTTTTTTTTAAAGCCAGAAATGCACCATTTAAAATCACTACAACAGAACATAAAGCAACATTCTCTTGCATCATGCCTCTGCTGCTCCTCTTCAGGAAAAAAAAAGGCATAATATTTCAAGGAAAATAATTAAGGGAAGTATCACATCAAGACTTTCTGCTTTTAGTAAGCTAAGTAAATTCTGTATGTAGTATAACTCCTTTAGCTCATCCACAGATTTGACATGAAAAATCTAAATTCTTCACAGATAAATTATGAGCTTTTGTCACAATGCAGTCCACAGTTCTTCACCAAGAACAGATAAAGCCTTTAAGGTGAAAGCCTCAAGTACTGCACTAGCACTTAGTGACATCAAGATGCTAAGATACATTTACCTTCCATAGATAGATTTATTCTTAAGTTATTTAACCTAAACTCTAATCACACCAAACAGATGGTAGATGAAAAGTAGTTCAGCAAAGAAAATAAAAAGAACTTCAGCTTTCAAATATTTTAAATAAACAAATGAGCCAGCTGCCATTTTAGTGACAAAAGAGACCTCCTCCTGCAAGCAATAAAGTTTTTATTCAGCTAAAATGTGCAAAGAAAAAAGTCTCAAAGTGAGAGGAATATCAGCAGTTCATACTGGACATGAGTGAGTAAAATCCTTAGGAATTAACTCCTTTAAGCTGTTTTCTTGTCATCAACTGCTGTGGAATTCTTTGCAGCACTTCCATTTGCAATGCCATTGCTTTCAGACTGCAAATAAAAAATAGCGTCATTAATGAGATGTCAAATTAGAACTTCACACCTAAAACAGGAACAGCTGGTGACAAAAATGGCTTTTAGAAGCAAGGCCAGTAAAGATCTACCAAGAAATATGAAGCAAGAACCAAAAATGGTGGTTTCAGTGTAGATTTACAGATAATTATTGTCTCAGGGGAAGGGAAGAATGAGGGCAGCGACAACATTTACGAGGCCTCGTGTTGTGATAGAAGATAAATAATAAAAGCATAATTAATATGCATTAAGCATCCTCCCCCATTATGAGTGGCAGAACTGGCTGAAGAGAGGGGCTGTTTTTAATTTCTGCTTCATACATCTGTTGGGATTCACCAAATACTTGACTTTTTTCTTCTCTGCAAGAACAGCCAGTTGTTAAAAAATAATAATAATTACGCTGTTTCAGGATACAGGCACAATTCCTATTCCTCTGAGACCAAGAAGCTGTCTTGAAGCAACCACTTCTAGCTGGCACAGTAGTGGTAATTGCTGTTTCTAAGAAAACAGGCACCAAAACATCTGTAAACACACCCAATGAATTAATTATTCACCCTCCTGTGGTGCCTGCCCTGAGCTACCACTGGGTGGCTCATCCCGGAGCTTCCCGGCTTAGCTGGGGGAATTAATCTTACTTTTTGGCTTCCAGATTCATCCTGCCAGTCTCTTTTGGCGGCTGCAGGTCCCTGAGGGTCCCCAGCGCTGCCTCCTGGCCCCTGCCTGGAGTTGTCTGGCTCCTGCACAGCCCTCTTGGGCCAGATGCGCTTGATGAAGGGCGCGATCACGGGGTAGATGTAGGGCTCCACGAACTTCTTGTACACCCAGAGCAGAACAGGGATCACGATGCAGGGAATGCACACCATGGCTCCTTCTTACCCTGGAAGAGAGATGGTGGGGGGGGGGAAACAGCTTAGGGCAGCAGTGTTTGTATGCCAGAAGCTGAGAAAATGGTATTTACACAGTAAATAAAACATGTATCTGATATTCAAATGTAGATTATTCTTTAATTATAAATTAGCTGCTAATGTTTCAAAAATGATATGTGTTCTAATATTATAAAGCCTCCAACAAAGGGAACATTCTTGCCATTTTAACGGAAAAACCAGAACAGTTTGCTATTAATTCATCAGTCCTACAGATGCAATTAAGCAAAACAAATTCAGTAAAGAGTTTCTGCTTAAACCACACGAAAAAGTTTAAGCAGTAAGCTGCCAATATTAGCCCTGCTATTTAGTGCCTGCTATATTAAGAGTCCAAATGGTTTGTTTTGCTCAATCCATTTTTATTTAAGGAAAAATTAGACAGCAGAAATCCATCCAATGGGTTGCCACCACTGAAGGGCAGGACAGTGGTAAAGGGGAAAAAAATTCCAGTCAGAATTTGAGAGAATTGGAATATGGGTTACTTTCTTTCTTCTGCCCTCACTTGATCCCAGACCAACCCTATAAAATTAACTATTAGAAAATGAACCATGCCTCTTCCTGAAACCCCACAAGTCTTCAAAATTTGCACCCTGGAGTCTATGATTAAAAAAAAAAAGCAGGAAAGCAAAGCAAGGGGGCAGAGAGGTCCAGCTGGGAGAGGAAGCAGTTAAACAGTTAAACCTGTTCCTGCCAGTGCTGACGAACAATACATTAGACACACTCTGCTGCCACACAACTTTGCCCTTCACAGTCCTCCTCTCTAAGGCTGCTGACATCTCAGTTCTCACATTAAGAAGCAAAAAAAAAAAAAGCTTTCCAAGATGGAGAATGAAGAAGCAGATGCACACACTTCACTAGGGACCAGTTTTGCTTTTTTTTTTTCAAGCTATCCTGAAGAGTTTTAGCATTGTGGAAAAACAGTGTATCGGTTTCCAGCTGGCTACTTCCAGGTTCTGTTCTGGCTGCTTCAAATACAGTTTAAATCTACTCTCTGAAGTCTGAGAAGAATGTTGTATTGAAACAACACAAATGAGTTAATCCGTTAAACTAACAAAAAAAAAATAAAATCAGATACTGTCTCCACTAGAGCTTCCTAAATATTAAATTTCCAGCAAAATGTGGATTCATCCAAAAGCTTAAGAAACTGGGTGGAGGGAACACCTCAGGCTGCAGAATCACTACAGAATTATCTAGGTCGAAAGAGAGCTTCAAAATAATTTTTTTCTATCCCCTGCCATGGCAGGGACAGCTTCCAGTGTCCCAGGCTGCTGCAAGCCCTGTCCAGCCTGGCCTTGGACACTGCAGGG